>NW_018164444.1:35001498-35007924 GCF_001263595.1 Phalaenopsis equestris | reverse complement strand
ATATATATATATATATATATATATATATATATATATATTTGTTGAAGTGCTCCTGAAATGCTTGCATTTACGAAGTATTCACTCGAGAGATTTCATTAATCTATCAAAGCAATGACATCAGAGTGCCTCGGATCACTGAAAAAAGGTTGAACAATATTAAGTTCCATTTTATATAGAAATATACAAATTTTATATAGAGGCGCCAAGTGAGGATTCAGTGTTAACATTTAATATCTCAGGAAGAAAAAACTTCGCTCTGCAATTTAGTATAATTCAATGAAATTTAATAAATTACTTGATGAGAAAAATGCTAAAGGACAGGATGCTGAAGCTCTCTACTCGGTAGCATATCAAGGCGCTTATAAATAGAATGTGTAAAAATAGCAAATGTAGTAATTAAGGAAAAGCCAATAATTCGGCATATTTATGGAGGATATTAATTAGCTACATGAAAATGGAGAAATGAGAATGTTTGAGAAAGATAAATTATGTTTCATTAATATAGGGTGCACAAAAAAAATTACAGTGTATATTTGTACATCTTAAATGTGTACATTGTAAATGTGTCAGCACTAGTTCTGATGAGATCTAACAGTCTAAAAAAGAAGAATATGATGAGGGAGGGCCCACCGATAGAACTATGTGAGACCCATTTATTCGACTGAGTGCAGCCATCCAACCCTAGCTAGTAAGGCCAAAGTAGACCGAGCTACAAGGAAGATGAAAAGACGACATAATGATCCGAGTCTAAACCAATCAATCAGAAACGAGATAAAGGGGCATTCAAGCCAGAAACTATGAATTAGCCGACATCAGGAAATATCTTGTCCCTCAATATCTCCAATCATACCAGACCAGAGATGTCCAGAAGTTTTTACATCTATTATCAAGGGTTGACGATGAGACTTGATCAGCCTACAGGCAATACCAAGCAAGTCTTGTCGACTAAACTAGAGTTGTCAACCTGAAACTAATCAAACTCAACTGACTGAGCCAGAAAATTGTCGATCGATAGGCTCATAGATGCAAAATATTAAGAATACATTGTACAACCTCTTTATAGTGTGGGTAAAAATAAAACATCATGATATTGTTCCATCTCCCCTATAAATCTGAAGTTCATTTTATGAATAAAACACAATTGATACGATGTTTTATTGTTCACTCTTCTGTTTGCTTCTCTCACCCTCTCTCTCTCTCTCTCACTCTCCCTCCCTCCCCTCCATATTTATACTATATTTCTTGGTTGTGATTCAAGGACAATTATAATTTAACATACTAAAAGGAGCAGAGAGTGTGACTCATATCACAAACTAGAAGAGAAGCAGCCAACGGAGAAGAAACCCACAACAGAGACATTAGAGACATGGAGTGCACCGAAAAGTTCGTGAACTGACACTCTATAAGTTGAAGGTTCAAATGTTGAAAGTCATTCGAAACGCCCTTACTCAGAGAAGAGAGCAGTGCCTCCTAAGAGGAAGGGTTGACACCCAACAGTAGAAGAGTCCATCAAGACCTAGAAAAAAAAGGCGAAAAAAGGCGAATCGTAGTACATTAATAGGTTGGAACTCATTGACAGACAGGGGGTTAGGCATATTGAGGTATCCCGACAGCCTGAGAATGTGTTTTCTCAGCAAATCTCTGAGGTCAAGCCTCTATAGAGGTTCAAAATTTTGACACTGCAGTCCTATAGGGGAGGACAAATATTGTCGGCTTCATAGCCTTATTTGAGTCAATTGTGTGTTTGCTAAGGATTACCGATACGCTGAAATGTCGCCTCCTCTTTACCACATTGAGAAAGTTGGCCCTCAGGTGGTTCAATGCATTACCGTCTGGAGTAATCACAGTGTTCCTTAAATTCAAGTGATTATTTGTGACGCAGTTTTCTAGTGCCTTAGAATCCTCAAGAAAATGGGCATGCCATCCTACATATATGACAGGGGCAGAGTAAAAGCCTTCACTAGTTCATCACACGTCTAGAAGGAGATGTTGGAAGTGTAGAACTTAGAGTCCATAGTAGCTCATGCCACTCTAGCTCAAAAGTTTAAGTAAATACCCTACCAATATGTGTTGGATTTGTATCAATTAAAGGCATTGGCCGAGTTTTTAGAGCTAGCACATATCTACCGAGGAGTATTACTCCAATCTCATTTCATCCTAAGTAGAGTCCTCCACCAATCACCAGCAAAAGATGGCCCCCAAAGTGAAGGGTGGAGACGAAGGCATGATTCGTGTCCTTCCACATGCCCTCGCTTTGAATATCCTCGACTGCCAAAAAATCACAGAGTGTCCAACATAACATACCACTGAGGGAGTCATACCCAATATCCTGACTAGCAGACGACTTGATACAATGAGCACCTATTGCCTAAATATGAAGTTCCCAAGACAACTATGTTGAGAATCTCGAAGGATGAAATATTGAAGGGCATGCAAAATAAATATTACTTAAAGAGAGTGCCATGATGAAAGTCGGGGTTTACCTCCAGGACCCCAAGAAGTACTTTACCTACCAACAGGATCATGCGTACGACACAGAGGAATACCAAGCCCTCTGAAGCTTGACTAAAGAGAAAATTAAGGTTGAAGAAATTAAGGATTTTGTGGCTCCAGAAATGATAACCCAATAATAGGGGAAGGTTCAAGTGGAAGAAATAGCAGATGTGCCAGTCTGAGCCGACTAAATCCACATTGCTTGCGTAGTTCATCTTTGGGGGTGATGGAGTGTCATGTCTTCTAGTCATTCTGAAGAAGTTTTGATTAGAAGAACTATGCACAACCGCCTTTATGCTTAAGTGTAGTTCACATCTACCCATCACCTTCACCAATGAAGATTTGTCCTCTATGGGTAATCTTTACAATGACACTATCGTTATCGTCGCTTAAATGAAAATTACAATATTGGTAGCACCATAATTGGCATCGATAGTTCTGTGAACATCACTCTCAGCAACGACCAAGTGATGGTGGTTTTCAACCCATTCTTTGGATTCTTTGGCAAGAGAAATGAAGATTTAGAAAGCATCACCCTCCCTGGCATTTGGGAAGAGAAAGATAAACAGTTAACCAAAATGGCAGATTTCCTAGCGGACAAATTGTCATCCACCGATAATGCCATTTTTGGTCGCCCCTTGTTCAACTCCTTAAGGTTGTCACCTCATTTACCATGTAAATGTGAAGTTCACGGGCAATGGGAAGGTTGTCATTAGTTGACGTGATCTTGAGCAGTCTCTCACTTGTTACCTCCAGACATTTAGAAGCAACAAGCAGGAACCTCTCGAGCTTAAAAAATTTACTAGAAGGGGATCTCTAGACCAACGAGACCAGTCATTGAATCCCGACAATCGAATGCAACACTGGTATTATTTTTTTTCCTGATAAGTAAAGCTTTTGATGTCGGGTGCAAAGACGTGTTGATCGATACCCTCTAAGACCACCCAATTGTTTTCACCTAGTCCACCGCCAAATTGTTGAGGGGTACCGATAGATATCATGAGCCATGGCCTAAACATCAATCCATCAGCCTGTCCGAGCAAACAAAAAAAGTATTCATTGACACTCACTCTGGCCGAGCCAATCTTGGAGGAGGTTCAAAAGCTATTGAAGGATAGCTACGTTCGATATGTCTAGTCACCGAGTGGGTGTCTAATGTTGTGATGGTATAGAGGTCAAACGACAAATGGAATATGTGTATAAAATTCACCAATATGAACATTGTTTGCTGAAGGATAGCTACCTTCAACTAAGAATCAATGCACTCGTGGACATGGGGATCGACCATCATGTAATGAGCTTTCTGGATACTTTTTCTCATTACCACCAAATCAAGATAAACAAAGCTAATGCAAAAAAAACTGCATTCATAACTAGCAACGGAATATAGTATTATATTGTAATGCCCTTCAAGCTAAAAAATATTGATGCTACCTATTAGTGAATGATAGATGTAATTTTTATTTTATAGAAAAAAAAAATATTGATGTGTATGTGATGAAGTTTTGGTGAAAAGAAAAATGCCTAAGCAACAAACAAAATATTTTTAAAAAAACTTGAAACACTTAAAAAATTTAATATGAGGCTCAATCCACTTAAGTGTACCTTCGGGGCATCCACAGACAAATTTTGAGGCTACATCAAAATAATAGAAGAAATAAAAGCTAATCCAAAAAAAAAAGTGCAAGCGTTGATCGATATGTTGTCTCCCTGAAACACCAAGAAAGATCAAAAGCTAATTGTAATGATGCTAATTAGTCTTAAAATCAAGAGACAAGTGTGATGTCTTTTTTTAAAATCTTGAGGCAAGCAAAGAAGTTTGTTTGGTCGGATGAATGTGAACAAGCATTCAGAAAGTCAAAAATCTCACTAGTCTTGCCACTGCTTCTTTAGAGCCCAAAGCCAAACGAAGATCTCTCCCAATACTTGGAGATCAGACCTGAAGCCATTAGCTCAATGTTAGTCAGTGAAGAGCTAGGGCAACAGTTCCCAATTTATCATGTCAGTCGATTCCTCTGAGGAACCAAGTTAGGCGTTTGATTATGGAAAAGTAACGCTTGCTCTCACTATATCTAGCCACGGGATTTGCCGTATTTTAAGACACATCAGGTTAGGATCATCACTAAACACCTGATCTCTCTTACTTGCCCCAGGCCATCATCAAAGCACAAGACATAACTAATTTCTTGGCAATTTTTTCTTAATTTAACAAGTCAGGCAAATAAGTGACGACCGACAATCATACCTTGGTCCTGCACATTGATGGAGCATCTAGTCAAATTGAGGCAGAGTTCAGTCCTGCTCTAACTAATCCAACTAGGAAACTTCTGTATTACTCTGCCAAAGCTACACTTGAAGTCCCCAACCAACAAGTTGAACATGAAGCTATGATTATCATGCTACGATTTGCATATGACATGGGCGCTCGGCACCTCCTGGTTAAATCTGCCTTGCAACTGGCGGTGAATCATGTGATTGAGAAATTCAATGTTATGGATGAGATTGTGACCAAATACCTACCCTAAACCCTAAACCATAAAGCTAAAACTGAGATGTAGAAACTTAAAGGCTTAAATATTGAGCATGTCTCAAAACGGACAACTAATTGACAGACATCCTATCCAAGTTCATCAGTTTGTGGGAGGGGACGCCCTAAAATATTGTTCGCAAACCATTGAATTACCTAAAGCGATGGAGTTGGAAACCACATAGCCAAAAAAATTTGGGTGGATCCTTATATCATTTACCTTGAGACCGAGAAGGTCTCAGAATAAATTTCCAATCCAAATGCATCATAATCAAGGCAATACAATATATTTTGATAGATGAAAAGCTTTTACGGAGATCAGTCGCATGCCTAAGGTGTATAAAAGAAGATGGGGCAAAGGATATCCTCAGAGAGGTACACTTGGGAGAATGAGGGAGCCACTCCAAAGGAAAACTTTGGCACACCAAGTGTAGCAACAAGGTTATTTCTAGTCTAAGCTTTAAAAAGATGTTGAAGGATTCTCAAAAAGTTGTGAACAATGTTAGAAATATGTACCATTGTAGCACTAACTGTCTCACAAACTCAAACCCATAACCTTTCGTTATCTAGGGACTCGATATCCTCATAACCTTTCCCCCTAGAGATGCAAACTTCAATTTCAACTCATTGAAGTGGATTACTTTTCTAAGTGGATCGGGTAAAAGATGCTCATTCAGATCATAGTAGAAGTTATTTATAAATTTCTCTAGACTGATATGATCTATTAATGTGGTTTACCACTTGCAATAATCATAGATAACATAACAAAATTCAGGCTGTGAAAGATTTTTGTCAATACTATGAGATCAGTCTGAAGTTCTAATCCTTTCATCATTCTTGACAAATGGGCAGCCTGAAATAGCCAACAAGATCATCCTAAATTTTCTAAAGAAAATAGTTGAAGAAGCTAAAAGAAATTGAGCCAAGATCCTTTTGTTTGTTTTGTAGGCGGATTGAATGTCACTTTCCAAGGCAATCAGGAAAACCCCTATTTATACCATCACATGGGATGGAGGCTATGCTGCCAATCGAATATAACCATCACATCCAAAGAGTTGTGATAGCCCTGGATTTTAACAAAGCAGATTTATTCAAGTGGTAAGAAGCCATTGACGAGGGGGTAATGCTCTTGCTAAATCTCTGATTACGGTGATTATTCAACATCTAATGAACTGTTAAGATATGAAAATTTACCCATTGATGATACAAATACAATCCAACATTATTCATGGGATCCTTTTTATGCGTCAGTTCAAATGGAGGCGTATAATCCGGTGGAAGCAATACCACCACTAGCATGGCAACCGATCATTGACAATCGGTTAAATGATGAAATACACTACCCAGCATATCCAAGCAATGTTGAACTTGCAA
Organism: Phalaenopsis equestris; assembly: GCF_001263595.1. Classification (NCBI taxonomy): domain Eukaryota; kingdom Viridiplantae; phylum Streptophyta; class Magnoliopsida; order Asparagales; family Orchidaceae; genus Phalaenopsis; species Phalaenopsis equestris. The sequence goes on along the minus strand of NW_018164444.1, from coordinate 35,001,530 downwards.
GGATTCATAATGTTAAATGTAATGTTTTTGAA
>NW_018164444.1:34957576-35000081 GCF_001263595.1 Phalaenopsis equestris | reverse complement strand
TTTTCATCGAATCAGTTCAATACCTCTGATTCATAACTTTTCAAAAATTGATCCAATAATTTTAATTTTTGTGTTGAATCAGTTCAATACCTCTGATTCATAACTTTTCGAAAATTGATCCAATAATTTCAATTTTTACATTGAATCAGTTCAATACCTCTGATTCATAACTTTTCGAAAATTGATCCAATAATTTCAATTTTTACATTGAATCAGTTCAATACCTCTGATTCATAACTTTCCGAAAATTGATCCAATAATTTCAATTTTCTCTTTGAATCAGTTCAATACTTCTGATTCATAACTTTTCGAAAATTGATTCGATAATTTCAATTTTCATACTGAATCAGTTCAATATTTCTGATTCATAACCCTTCAAAAAAATTTTTGAACCATGGATTAATGTATTGTGAAGATATGGTGTACCCTAGTTTCAAGTCAACACCCAGGGTCAATCCTAAAGCCAAGTAATCCTATAGGGATTCTTCTTGAATTCTCTTATAATGATCTTACCTACTAAATGCTAGAGGTTAAGATCATTATGTGGAATTTCAAGTTGAGTAAAAAGAAGAGTTTTGAATTTCTAATGGTGGGGGTACCTTTTCTAATTTTCTAAGACTAGTCAATAGGAAAGTCCTATGGCTAGACCTAGGCTACTAAAGAAGTTTTCTACACCTCAACCAAAAGTGAGGTCAACAATCTCTCCAAGGAGAAATGAGCTGACTCAACCCCTTGGTAGGAAGAAGTGAAGAAGCGAACAACATGGTACTACAAAAACATGTTCAAGAGAGCTTCTGCCACTAAGGATCTCGTATTAAAAAAGGCTGACCCAATCACACAAAGGCAAGCTATGGGAAAGCTTAAATAGATGTGGGTCATTAATCATCGACAAATGAGTTGTCCTCGAAGCATACAAGCTAAAAACCTAACAAAAAAAATAAATTTCTCAAATATAGAGCAGAGATGAATCAAAGACATTTTATTCTCAGAGAAGTTTTTTTATCTTGCTAATGAGAATGTGTATCATTCAAACACTTGTATTTTATTACCAATTACATAAAAATTATTTAAGTAATAGTTAGTTAATTGTATATACGATTCCAGGACTAACCGACAGTGAAGAAATTTGAGAAATTCATGCAAGGGATTGTCAACATTCGACAAAGACTAAGAGAACTGAAACTGATGTAAGCGATCAAAAAAATTGTGATTGCTATTGTCTGATTGGTAAAAATTTTCTAAATGACCAACAACAACGAATAACATTTAATTGAAAAAACATGCAAGAACCGACACACAATGGGCAAGCATCAATAAAACTCATGTCTCCTAGCTCGAAGCGAGCCAAGCTTTGGCTGCAATTTTTTACCCATTAGCAACAAGATCTGTGGTGGGTAATATACGAATCACCAAGTAGTAATTCAAGATGATTACCCCTACAAGGACTATGATGAGATCTGCTTAATATGCATAGTGTAAGGTGCGTCCCGACCAAGGCAACGACTTAACTGAGTGAGTGAAACATGTGAGGTACATGACTTGAGTCGGGTGGTAACATGAACCCTCTATAATCATCCTCATCCATTTAAATTCAACAGTATTTTTCATCAATTAGCCTTTCAGCTCGTGAAACAACCCAATGTAGATTCCCATTTGTCGATTGAATCCCCCTCACTACCAAAACTACTCGATGCAGGTATTTAAAATAAAAAGAATGAATTTAAAGGTATGACAACAACACAAAGAAAAATATTTTCCTCTTTTTATAAATCAAATCAAGCTTATAGAAAATAAGCCATGAAAGATTAAAAACACATGCAATTATGAATCATCATAAAAAAGATCAAGGCATTTTTTCCTAATATCTTCTGGGCCAATGTAGCTAGATCAGGAGAGTTTGTCCTGGATAAATCTCGTGCCTGCAAAAATAACAAATTATCATTAAGATGTTTCTATCATTGTTACATCTAGAGCAGACTAGCTTGGATTCATACATGTCTTGATGCATTCTGAGATCCAGCTTGCTCTTCCAATGCATCAACACAGTCCTTTAGCATAGAGACATCTTCCTCCAAAGTTATGATCTAGTCTCACATCTCTGACGCTTTAGCTTTCACCTACACAGAAGCAACACCCAACTCCAATCTTTTGGCAATATATGAGATTGCCAATTTATTTATCCCAAACTCTCCATGAGTAGTGACCAATTCATATAATAAATCAACAACACCCTTCGAGAGAATCATTCGGTGGATAGGAGATGATTATGTCGACAACCATAAATCACTAACATCTTTTGGAAAATTATTCACAAGGATTGGGTTGGTCTGCACTAGAATCTTCTTGTCCGCGCCTTCGTCCTCCAAAGCTTAGGGCACAATGAAAAACTATGGTAGCTGATGAAACTTCTCTCAAATCGAAACCATTAACAATAGAATTTTGCACCAGAAGAGCATGCACAATGTCCTAATCAAGTAACTATAAGTCATCAGTCTCCAATAGCTTACTCTGATCTGAACTAATGAAGAGAAGTGAAGAAATCAAAAACAACATGCCCACACATCTATTTATGGAATTTCATATATGTATGCTCCGGTGCACACATCTCACAAAAAAATAAAGCATGTTGTAAGATGAAAATAAACCTAAAATTTTTCTTTCATTCAAGATTTAAAATTTATAATATTTCCTAGCATTTTCTTACAAGTATTTAAAAACAAAAAAGAAATTTTTTCTAAGTTACAGATGAAGTTGAGGGAAAGTCATACATTCGATGAACCTCCATCTTTTTCACCATTATTTTCTTCTTCCCTTTCCCTTGAGTCTGAAAGCAAGGCGACAAACTTCTCCATATCAGCCCACTTAAGGAAGACCAACAGTGCCTTCAATGGAACCGATTACACATGTCTCCGAAAGCCACTCTACTTCCTCCTGAGTTATCGACGATCGGTCATTTAACGCGACCAATGTGAAGGCCTTTAGAGAATACTTCAGAGCCATCAAGCAGAGCGTAAAGGGAAAAAATTGAGGGAATGAGAAAAATGAGCGGAGAAAAGACAGAGTAAAAGTGCATCACCATCAAACCCCTCACCCTTATATATACAAGGAAACGTAAGAAACAGAGCCATCACCCAGACATAAAAATGAAATTTTACAGTAATTTCAAAAACACGCAAACAGATAGATCACATCAGAATACGACTCAAAGTATAAATAAATTTTATTACGAAAATAGACATTACAAATTGTAAAAAATACTTGAAAAATAGAATGAGAGGAAATACTTTATAATAGGGTAGGTCGCCACTTCGACCAAGACATATCCCTGTAGAAGCAGCATCTAAAACAAAACTTCTCCCCCAAACTTAGACTAGTTCACCAGATCTGTCTCAACTTAAGCCTGAAGTAAGATTGATCTCTCCCGGACATTCGATAGTTCCTAGCAAAGAGTGTCATCTCCTTCTCCACCCTCTCCACTTTCTCCACATGAGTAATCATCTTGCATATCTTCTCACCTTGAAAGATTCCAGTCAACCAAGTGAAGAAGCTCTCAATCTTTTCTAGGCTTGATTGTGGGGATATTTGACATACATCAATTACATGTCTCAAAAGTCAGCCGCCCTTGGCTGGTGCCGCGGTTAGGTTTCACCAATGTTTCTTGGAGGTGAGTCATCACCAAGGACTATCAGAACCAGGTCAATCGCACCAAAAGACAACGTAAATAAGAGGGAACCCAGAAAAAAATCAAATCTAACAAGTAAGATCAGGATTCCTTATACCAAAGATTATATCCAACTCAGATGATGTGACACAACACACTTCCTGAACCCTTGATGATAACAAAGTGCCATTAGCTTCTTGCATCTGGGGAAGTGGCTAGTCACTGAAAACTTATTGTGTGGCCCCTTCATTGATGAGTCTTATGACGCAGTAGAAGGATGAGCTGATGAACAGATAGTCGGATCGGTCGCCTGAGTGTTCCACCCCTAAGTGTCTAGGAATAAATCAGGCAAGTTCAATTATTACATCATTGATTAATAATAAATGTGATCAATTTTTGTATTAAATTATCTTACATTTATCGTTGCGTCACTTTCAAGAAGTAAAAGAATAAGTGAACAAAAATATCTACATAAAAAATATGTCAATGTTGTTCTGAGAAGATCTAACGGTCTAAAGAAAAAGTGTACAATGAGAGAATGCCCGTTGACAGAAAACGTAACGCCCACTTATGCAACCAAGTGTAGTCTTTCAAGCCAAACTCAGTGCGTTCAAAGCTGACTGAGCCACATGATGACAAAAAGATGACCAAAAGATTCGAGCTCGGCCTGTTCAGTTAGAAATAAGATAACAAGTCATCCGAGGAAACCAATATGTAGAAGCCAACCTGAAGGAAGACTAAGTCACTTAACAGCTTCAATCATATCAAAAATGTCCAGAAGACCTCTCTTCTATCATTGAAGGTCAACAGTTATACAAGATCATATGACCAACAACACTGACCAAGTATAGCTGATCAAACCATTCCAACCGACCGAAACTCAATCAAGCTCAGCCGACTGAGCCAGAGAGAAACTGAGCAATGGTGTTATACATGTAAAACACCAAAAATAGCTTATACAAACCCTTTAAAGTAGGGAGAAAGGTAGCATCATTGCATTATAGGATCTCCCATATAAATAGAGAGATCATTAATGGTAAGTAACAATTGATACTATATTTTAATTTTCACTCATCTCTCTCTCTCCTCCACCTCCTTACTTATACTCTATTCCATAAGTGTGATTCACAGACAAATCAGGATTCAATAATATCACACGTATGGAGTTAGCTTTGCTATCAACCAAAATCACTTAAACATCGAGTCTTCTTTAATGCACTAAAAATTAGCACTTTAAGGGGGTGTTTGACAGCATTTTTTATTAGGATTTAACACCAGATAAATGAAATCCAACCAAAAAAAAAAAGTATCATTGATTTATGAATTTTCGTCTTTAATGTCCAAATTTCTTCTTTGATTCGGCTTAAATTTGGATTTACTAAATTCAAGAAGAACGATTTACAAAATTAATAAATCTTACTGAAGAAATTGACAAAAAAACGTTTTCTATAAGTGTGAAACCTATAAATATACGGGCGGTGGATACGTCTCTTTTAAAGCATATTATTTTAAAAAAACTTTTCTAATAATAGATACATCAACGAGTTCTGCATGGCAATGAATTACCATTTACTTGTCCAAATAGAATTCTAGCATTGAAGAGAATATTAGAGGACTGGATGCTTATACGTAAACTAATTCCTCCATATACTGAAAACATAATCTAGTATTTTAGAACTTCCTGTATTAACAAATAGAGCACTTCTGGCCTAAGCATAGAAAATGATAATTATGTGATAACATGTTATTCAACTTTTTTTGTATACAGCTTGATGAATCCAAAAGTGTCCAGAAAATATATCCAAGGAATATAACGTTCTGCCTGAAATTTACGAGAGATAGTGTGTGTGTGTGTGTGAGCACAGGAGGAGACGATAAAGAGAATGTCATTTATTCATGACATGAACTTCTATTTATAACCATATGTCCCAGCATTACAAAAGCATATATTAGCCCCCTCATTATTAATTTTTCAGGGAGAATTTTTATTAATTACAGAGTTATTCGTATATAATAATAAAACCAGGGACTGATCCGATTGATAAAAATTTTCAATCGTCGAGTAAGCATTGACTTGATCGATATCTAATCCAAACGAGAGCCTCCTGTCGATCATCTTGAGGACCAATCCTCGTCCTGCAGAACATCTCCCGACACATTTCGGTGATCGCTCGAACAAAACGTCTCTCTTGCCAACATCCAGTCCCAGACGGCCGTCAACATGTATGCCTGATCGTTAGCATGATTCTCCAAAACTGTTTATCTTTCTTGAAATTCGTGCTGATATATTTTCATACGTACACGATTTAATGAAATTTTATCGTATTTCTCTGATTAATTCATGAAGATCTTTCTCTGATAGCACACATAATACAGCTTTTCTAGCCTTAGTGGCAACGAGCACAAAAATTTAAACTTTACTTGAAACTGACAATATTGTGAAAATTTATGAAAAGAGAGAAAATTAAAGATCTTTTACATACATACTAAATATCTCTTATGTATCATTTTTTTTTTTTTTGCAAGTGAAGTAGGACTTTTCATGCCAAGTTTTATGGCACCAATGTCTTACAAATGTAAATATCAAACTTTAAGTATTAGATATCTAAATACATAAGAATTATGTGGAATGTATGTAAATTTTCCTCAGAATAGAAAAATTTTTAATGCTGATCCGCCTAAATAACCATCATAAGAAACATCATAATTATAATCACCACTGATATTAGCAGTAACTATATTTGTATAACTTTCTAGCACAATAACGTTTTAGTAAAGCCAGAAAGGAAACAATAGCTTAACGTACATTGTATTTTTTTTTTATTAATTTTGATTTTATGTTTTCATTGATCTATAACAACACCAATATTTGACTGCCATAAATGTCTAGTGCAAAAATAAACTTAGTTTTAATGAAAATGTTATGCCATGAAGTGCTGCAAACGAGAACTTTGGGCAGATTATATATCCACCCTCCTGCAACATGAGCATTGGTTCCCGTACCAGCAAAATCAACATATTTTTAATATTATATATATATATATATATAAATATATGATGAACTTGTCCTTCGTCAAGATCGACGTATCTTAAAAATTAACTTACTAGCTGTCATAAGATTTGATTTTTGTTCACAGCTATCTCGTACATGGAACTTCTTTAATTCGCACATATGAGGTTATAGAAATTCATGGATTGAAAATCTGTTGATTTTGTTTGTGCAGAAGCACTTCATATACGAAAGCAACCCAAAGTAGAACAAATTATATACGGAATTCTTTCCAAACTGCACGAGAATATATCATAATCAAAAGAAAATATTAAGCCATCGTTCAGGCTTGTAGATTGCAAACAAAGGCATGAATCGTACCACGCCGCTATTAGATGCAGTGTGATGCAATCCACACTATCATCTGCACATATCAATATATTTACCGGACTTAAATATATTTTTTATATTGAGTTAATCATTATACGACATGATGTGAAAGTGTTAAAAATATATCGAAATATCAAATTGAAGAAATCATGACAGTATCTACTTTGTAGTATATAGCATCCAAATGATTTTTAAAATGATTTATCAATTTATGAGCTTCAGAAACAAAGTTCATCTTCATGGGGGAAATGAAAACCCAACAATGGGTTCCATCTCCCAGTCTTTCTGGGAAAAAAAAATAATTAGTTAACGAACTCTTAATCATAGATGTACAAAATATTTAATAAAAATAGCGGAATAAGATAGTCAAATTTCATTTAAACAATAGAATTATACTTCGTTTAAAGCTTTTGTAACTCCTAATATTCTTTAAATTAAGCAACATCTGCACAATTTTTCCTCCAGTCAAGAATAGGCATGCAGTAGCAAAAAGACAACAGCTAAATTATTAACATTATCCTTCTTTTACTGAATGAATTAATGCTAATGGCATGTACTTGTATGTAACACAAGACTTTAAGGCTTATGCCACACAATTACAATAAGAAAAAAAATGCAACCATAATTAGGCTTCTACAAGTTCAGTTTAATTTCTTCCGTAAAAAGTTAAGTGCCTAATTATCTACAGTAAAATAACTATCTCCTAACAATGAAGAATTAACTCTTTCTCCATTTGTTCCTTTCCCTTTCACTTTCTCTGCGTGCATTAATTGTTTAAGATAATTATGCTCGCATTCTTTTTTATATCTTTTAAGAACTTTTCAGGTGCGCAGAAGCATACAGCCTTAATAGAAAAATGTCATGGCCTCCTGATCCTTATATAGATAGCTCTACATCTCCCATAACTAATTAGACCCCATCATATATAGCATAGTACAGTAAGCATAAATCCAAAACATACAAAAGGTAAAAAAATAGTCAAATAGCTTACCGTATCACAAATCCCCGTAAATCAGAGAATATGTATATCTCAATTAATTCTTATATGTTCAGCTACAGCCTACTAGCAACCTATGCAAATATAGCATGAATTCCTTTATAAAAAAGAATTAATGAGAAATACTAAGCCATGCAGGGATATATAACAACCCCAAGCAAAGAAGATGAGAAAAACACAAAGAAATTAACTGGTTCAAGCATAGATGGCTAACCTCTCCACTGCAAGCATTGTTCATGGCAAGCCATTTCCTTCAAGATCTTACGTACTCTTCTCCTTAGATTAATTCCTGAAACACATCCTCCCAGCTTCAAACACAGAGCATTCCGGACATATAAAATGAATAAATCTATAGAATAATTAAGAGAAATATGTCAAGAATAACACATTGGAGAGTGCAGTATTTACAATTGAAACAAGGGATTCATGGAAGAGAAACTGATCTAACTAGTTACATTCTTCTATTCATTCATTTCTTCCACAACAAATACTCGAACTTGAAATCATAATTAAGTTATAGTCAGCACTATTGCTTTTTCGAAAGCAAATAAACAGTAGGCAAGCAGGCAAGCAAGCAAAAAAAGAAAGAATTAATAATCCCCTCTAGCGCCAGTCACATGTCGAGATCCAATGACGGGGAATTAATGATAAGCCCATCCTTTCCTCCCCGGGATGATGAAGATGAAGAAGACGACCGAACCACAGCGTCCCCGCCCCCGGCACCAAGTCGTAGCTCAGGCGAGGGCAGATCAGGAGCCCGTAGCTGAAGCTGAAGAAACCCTGCCGAGCCGTCGATATCATCACCTCCTTCATGCTGCTGCTCAAGGTTAACGCCAAAAAGTCTAACACTCTTGGGCTTTCCAGAGGGCTTGGCTTGGCCCACCGGAAAGGAGTCGAGCACCATGGGTAGACTTGGACGGCTGGGCTGAGGAGAACGGAAGTACAAATAGTTGGAAGCTAAAGTGGGGGCGAAAAAGCGGCTGGTAGCCCAAGGGACGGTGGATGAGCGGGGAAAGGGAAGATAAGGGTGATGCGAGGATGTGGGGTGGTAAGCGAAGCGTGGGATCCGAAGAGATGCGGGGGAGTCGAAGTGCGGGTCGGGCCTCCTTTTCCAATCAATGAAAAGTCTATCTCTTGCGGCCTCACCGACACCCCGGCCAAACGAAACCGTGTCACCCGCATCAAGCCGCTTCTCCTTCACAAACCGGCTCCAGCCCTTGGTCATGACGTAGCTTTGACTAGAGTTCCAATAAGAGTAGCGGAATCGCCATGGCTTGCCGTTTCGATCTTCAAAGTTGAGGAGAAGGCCCTTGTCTTGGGTAGAAGAGTCTAGAGGGAAGTATTTTTCGGCGTGCTGTTTCGGTATAACGAGACGGTTAAGTTTACCGACGTCGCTTGGGGTGACGACTTTCTCGAACATATGCTCCTTTTCGACCGTTGGAGCCGGTTCGGTTGCGGAGGAAGGGGATGGTTCGGGGACGTCGGTCCAGTGGAGAAGGAAGGCGGAGGAGGAAGGGGAGTGGGAAGTGGAGGAGACGGGGGGGAGGAACTGATGCTCCTCTTCTTCCTCTTCCCCGAAGCACTTGCTGCTGTCTTTTGTTGCTTGGGTGAGCTCCATATATGCTTAGATCTGTGATGCAGAAGGAAGAGTTCGAAATTCTGCGACTCGGCAGGAGAATTAGCCTGTTGATTTTGGTTTGACGAGTGGGGGTGGATGATTCAACGTTGGACGTCACTCCTGGCCTCCACTGCCAACCAAAGAAGCTTCCCCGTAGAACAAAGGGGAAGGGATTCAGAGCAGAGGTGAATTTAGTTCATAAGAAGAGAGGTGCAGAGGAGATGGGAAGAGAGAGAGAGAGAGAGAGAGAGGGAGGTGGGGGTGAGAGGGAGGGGTGGGCGGGCCCATGAATGTTCTGGTTGGGTTCATGTGACCTTGTCCTGTTCATGATATGGGTATTTATATATAGGGGTTGGGATGAGGCCGCCAAAAAGGGAGTTGCTGTGTAGAAAGGAGGAACATGAGATTTGTCATTGGAGTTACTGATTTGTTGCAATGTGACGGAAGAAGCATAGTATCCCCCATACACTGTATTTATTTTATTAATTTTTTAGGGGCATATTCCCTCTCTATTCTTTGCGCTTTAGAATAACTTAAGTTGGTTGGAGGTGATGCCTAATCTCTAGCTGACAAAAGCTCAATAAATACCAAATTAATGGGGCTTATGTTGCAAATATTTTATATTATTTTATTTAAAATAAATAAATAAACTATTAAAAAACGTATTAGATTTTAAAATGAATTTTGTTGAAGGAATTATTTTTATTTTTATTTTTTTATCTTGAATATAGTTTAATGAATGATGTTAATGAAGTTGCTATTGAAATTGATGAATTGAAGTTGTTTTTAATGCAGTATTAAGTTATTTAAACAAAATTCAATTTTTATGATGTCACTTTAATAGATTTAGGTTTGAAACTATTTTAATTCATTTTAATTAACTAATTAGTTGTGATGAAAACTAACACAATGAGATGTACAACTCAAAATTTCTTTGTAATGTGTATGATAATTAAACATTTAACACAACTTGTTCTATATTTTAGATCACTATTTATATTAGAAGTTTCTAAAAAATAAATTTAGATTCAATATTGAGTGTCATATTTTTATTTAATTCAATAACTTAAGATTATTTTTTTATTCAATATGCATAAATCTTTTTTGGTCTACATCTGTCTTTGTTAACAAAAATCAAACCTAAACATAAATTTTTAGAAAATAGCAACATTGCTTCCCACTACCTAAATTTTTAGAAAATAGTAAAATAGCTATTAAATCTTTTTTTGGGACGTAGGATCAAGAACTATTCATGATATCACACAATCCGATGAAAGATCCTAAAATTGTCTTGTATCCAGAGGGAAAAAAATAGAAAAAGGGAAAAAGGTCCCAGCAAGGGAGAGGGACTCCCCCATGCTTTGGGCCTTTCTTACCCATAAAAAGAATTCTTCCACTCACCCTGATGTAAGAGAGGATTTTAATAAGGACAAGACGTCTAACTAGTGAGACAAGTTAATGTCGGTGATCTGATATGAGTCCTTTATTTCTTGATCAACGGATTGCCTTAGAAAGAGTCAAATGCATTTTTTATAAATCAAGCATCACTTCCACTAGAACGAAGTACTTTGGATGACCGAAGATGAAGGGGTCTCGAATGATCGGCAGTTCGGTTCTTTAAGTAAAATGTGGCCTAGATTCGAGACTCGTTATTTCAATATATAATAGCAGTTCCCCAAATGGAGCTATGATGCCAATTTGAAATGCAAAGCAGACAAAAAGTTATCCCAAACAAAACCATAAGTTAAGGGCACATCGAAGGATGGATGAAAAATTAGCGGAGAAATGGGCTATAACTAAATTTTGATTTACGACCTTTCAGGTATTACGATTAACATTCAATACATGTTGTCTATTGGAATCAAATGATTATTTAGTTGGGCAAATGGTAGATTCATTCAAAATAAAAAATAAAAAAATCAAATCCATTATCTCTATAGAGCTTCAGTATTTGTGAACTCTAAATTGGTATTTGTCCACATATATAGTAACCGTGGCTATATTTTTTATATTATCCATCATAGATTTCTGAGAATATGGGACAGTGAGTTCTGCAACATTGAGAAACAGTGAATTTTTAGCTCGCTTGGTTTGGGATGAGAAGAGGGAGTCATCCAAAGCGTGTTGTAAGGTAACATGGTGTTGAAAAATTAGAGCAAAAAAATGTAAGAATCAACATAACAATCAAGAAAGAAGACAATGATTTAACGGGTTTGGCAATATGCCTAGGTCCTAGGGACCAATGAGTGGCGTCGGCTTTTTGATTTCTTGAAAACAATACATACTTTTAGGGTTACAAATACAACATATATATATAACCCTAATATATGTCATGCAATTACAAAATTATACTATACTGTATAGCGGGGGCGTTGCCCAACACCCCCAACCCATTTAACAAAACTCCACAATCGGACAAATGCTTCCGCTCCGCTACGCTCGCGAGCTCCGCTCCGTTCCAACATATGTTCCTTATCTGATATATGAGTCATATCTAACACATGGTTACCAAGAAGACAAATAATATCAAAGTAATTATATAATGAAATGAACAATGTAAAAAACATAAAACTGCGAAAGCTAGAAATTGGATCACTTTAAAGATAGAGAATGTATTGGAATGCCAATTGCAGCATGTGACAGTTCAAAAGTTTCACCACCAGTTAACAAATAATTTATGCCAATGATAAAAATATATGATTAAATTTCAAAATAAGGAAAATTCAAACATTCACATGGCACATAAATATACATAATTTTATATATAATAAAAAATAATGAAAAGAAATAAAAAGGTTCACCGTACAACTCTATTAAACAATGATTTGGCAGTCTGACCAGACGATACAATCTGATTTTTTAAAACTAATGGGGAGAGAATGATTTATCATCTTCTCCATTATTTCTTTCTTTCTTGCTTTCATTCTAATGAGGAAAATATATTGCTCAGAAAAGCTTTCGATGAATATAAAATGCCCGAATATGTGAATCCCAAATGCACACCTCATACTCTACCTGATAATACAATATTTTATTTTATTTTATTTTAAAAAGCTCTTATATGTTAATGGTTTCAATTAAGAGTTAACTATAATGTATTTTTAATTATATAAAAACCTTTTGCTTTTGTTTGAAGATTTAAATCTGAAGACTTGGACGTTGCATTGACTCGGCCTTGTTGGGATTCTCGGTTTACAAATCGAGCTCACATTTTGTAGGGTGCTCCCTATAAATTTCAAGTTTATTTATTAATCCAGGAGTGTTACATATTTGAGCTGTAACATGGAACGGATATTATTTTAAATTCCTTTCAGCAAACATGGCTTGAATTTTATGAGGATGCGTATAATCAACATTTCATTAAAAATATATATAAAAAAATTGTTTAAAAATTAAAGGAAGATTTGGATATTGTAAGAGAGAATTTTATTCACTAATTTAAGGGTTGAGATTGTCCGAAGAATCTGACGAACTCGACTAAGCTCTGATCGGCCAGGTCTGACCAACTCCAGTCGGCTATTTACAGTCGACTACATAAAACTAAGAGTATAATTTATAATAATTCTTCTCCTATAAATAGAAAACCATTATTTGTAATAGGGAAAATCAAATATGTAAATATTGTATTCTAAAATATCCTTTTATATTTCTATCTCTTTATTTACACTGCAATTACTTCGGCTTGATTTGAGACATTTTTTTACATACATACTTTAAAACATTAAATCACATAAAAAAATTTAATATTATTAATTATTTTTAAAGTTAAAATAAACTTTTTCGTGTATATGCTTTAATATGATTGAGACTAAAGTATTATACAAACAAATATTAAGATTGAGTCATTATGAATAATAAATATATTACCCTTAAAAATAAGAGTTTGAAGGCAAAATGAGAGCAAGGGTGGCCCACACCCCACACAGGTTAAAAGGTAAATCTTTTTATGCTATATATAAAATATTTAAGTAGCTACCTTTTCAATTTAATGTAAATTAATTATTTTCCTTTGCTTCTTCATTCTTCCATCCAAATAATGTCAAATAAAAAAAGACAAATATCTTAAAAATCACTGTTTACATGATGGAGAAAAATGGGGAGAAAAAACAAGACATGAAATTAAATAAAGCTAACAAAATTAAGTAGCTTTAAGTTAAACATAATTAATGGAGTCATTTATATCAGCCACACAATTCTAAGGAGAGGGAGACAAATTCCAATTTAAAAAAAAGGGATGGATCTCACCCAATGTTGGGCAAGTAGCCTATCCTTACTCCATGCCCATGACCACTTGGGTGGTCCAACCATTGCCTCATAACTCCATGATATAATGCTTCGCATGCACATCCACATGCCATTCATGACATCCTTGGATCATTTCTATTGTCTAGATGCTAGCCATATGTTGTAGGGAAATTAATTTACATATATGCCAGTAAACTCTTAGGTATTTATATATCTAACCTCTAAAATTTTATATTTAATTATGTAATACGGCTGTTGTAAAACTAAGCATGAAAAGGTTTATTTAACTTTTAAAAAATTAGTAGTAGCGCCAGGTCAAAAGTTTGAGGGATATATATCCATGTAAATATCTAAATTTAGGTGTTAGAATATATAAGAAGTGTGTGGCATGTATGTAAATGTTTTCTCGTGTATAAAGGCCAAAGATTGCTCTTCTTCTTAGCAAAACTTACTCTAAAGCCTCGATTTATACGTACAGGTACGATGTAAGCTAATCATGGATGTCATGTTTTTTGACATGTAAGGAAAAGTTATAAAAAATACAAGTAGAGTTACATCAATCTTCTTCATCGCCAATCTCCATGAGACGCATGACAAATTTATCTGTTCAATTGGGTGATGAAGTATGTACGATTGAGGAAATATTGCGTTCGGACGTTGCACGCCCGATATCATCATACATCTAATTTGTGGGTGACGTGACATCCCGTGGTTGGTCTTCCAAACGCAATATTTTCTCATGTAGAGTTAGTTGTAGTTAACTATAGGCGTAGTTACATTTCTGTTTACGAAGTATGATTTGCATACATACGAGTCAATTCTTATGTATTTACATATCTGACGTCTAAACTTAAATTATATATATATGCCACATTTCATATGTATGAAAATGTAATTTCAATTTTTAAAAGTTAAAATAATGCGTCTTTTTATGTGAAATTTGAGTGGTACAAATACAAAAATTGAATATTGCCTTAGATTTGAAAATACGTAACTAGAATTGAGGGGTTTGTCAGTATTTGTGTAAATGCACAATTTGCAAATTACGACCACCCTCGTCACCTTGTTCAAGTGCTTGAATATGCTGCCTAAAATTTCGTGTAGATAATAAGGATCATTATTTTAAGCATTTATAAACAAAACGCCCAATTTCTATGTATTTGCATATATAACACCTAAACATTAATTTTTATGTTTATATCACTCAAATATTTTATATCACATCAAAAATATCACTATCATTTTTGCTTTTAAATGTGAAAAACGCCTTTCATGTGCAGGCAAAATGACATGTAAAAATCAAAATTTAGGCGTTAGATATGTAAATACATGAGAATTGAGTGGTATGTAAATAAATCTTCTTTATTTTATTTATTTATTTGCATTTATTTATGAGAAGCAGAGGTTCTTCTATTGTACTGTGACGCAGCACATGTTAATTGGGTACTGATGCAAATTACTTTCCGATTTTTCTATGTGGATTGCAATAGTTGGTTTCACTATTTGCTGCATGGTATAGTACTAGAACAATGGCCACTCTATAAAAATGAATTAAAAATAGATAAATTGCAGGAGCAAGAAAATATTTATTTTAATAGGGTCGGGAACATGGAGCTGTAATGCACCTGATTGATTTGAAATGGATGATAGATCATTCGGTCGAATTCGATCACATGCCTCACTGGTGATGGGCAGCTAAATCAGATCATATTTTTGATATAATTGAAAATAGAGGGATTTAAAAATGCAATGCACTCAAAATTGTTAGAATTACATATTTCATACCTAAATTTAAATATTTATATCCATGGCACCTAAAGTCTTGAAATGAATATATAAGTAACACCTCACTGCTAAAGTCATAGCCCCGTCAAGTTCACGAAGTTTCGCGGTTGGTCAATTCTGATGAAGTCGTCGAAGTTCCAAAATAGTTGGGAAGGCAGCGAAAGGATTGCGGCGAATAAAGTTATCTGAAACTCCCATCTTTCTCCTCCTTTTACCCCGCTCATAGCTTCAACTTCTCTAATTCTCATACACTAATTTAAAACAAAATGGAGGAAAGACGGAATTAAGGAAACTGTGGGGTTTAAAGATGTCATTTTTACTGAATGGCAGGAGGCGAAGCATTATTTGAGATCCTGCATAATTTTAATTTGTCATTTTTGTTGTTGGTAGGATGTCTTCTTCAAATATTTCAAGTACAAGTGGGGAGGAGGGAAGAGAAAGATGGAGCTTCGACGGTGTTTATTTGCCCCGATTTTGTCTTTGTGGTAGGAACATCAACAACGATGGGATCACGACAAAAGAAGGATAAATATGGGAGTTTCGAAGGTCTTGTTTTGTCGTGATCCTGTCAGTGCGGTAGGACAAGCTAAAGGAGGAGAAAGATGGGAGTTTTTAAGGTCTTTGTACGCTGCATTGTCGTTGCGGTTAGCAAAAGACGAATCCTCTAACAACATTAACATTGCTAGGATGTTGTACATCGGGAATGCATCATTACAAATCTCGAGGATATCCAACAATCTAGGAGACATAAAGTACAACTAAGGAGGGCCCATTGACGGATTACCAAAGGGCATGCATACTTAAGCAGATGTAACCCCCTGAATCGGAGTTGGAGGTCGTTCAATTATAGATCATTGAATCCAGAACTAAGGCTAATTGAGCCGAGCTGAGGTATCAACCTAACTATCATCACAATCCGACTCAGAGAAAAAGTTCGACATCATCAGCAGTCCATGGACGCCCTTGAGATTCCTCATCATGGGTGAAAAATCTGCAATATCATAACCCCAAACATCCTAAATGTCCCCCTCTTCAAAGAATGTGCTATATATTGGGTTACAGTGATTAACTCTCTATTCGATAGCCTAGCCTCAATCTACCAACATAAGCTCCTCACTCAAGGATCAAGGTCCATATCATGACTAACTCAACCAATAAGCAACATCTGGTTGGCTAAAAGCGGTCTTACAGACCCAAAGTCATATAAGATCAACAGATCGAGCAAGCCTTATCGAATCGATGTCTACCAAGCTCAACCGACCGAGCTAGAAAATAATCGAGCCATAGGATAACATATATAAAATATTGAAATATCTTATATCACCCCCATTAAAGTAGAGACAAATATTTAAATTCACATATTGTATCCCCTCCTCTAGAAATAGAGGGATCTCCTCCTCTAGGAATAGAGGGATTTGTTTTTTTCAATTCTTCTCAGAGACTCTGAGTCACTCGCTTGTGTATTTATTTGTCATCTCGTAATTCACTTATTTCAATGAATCTTCTTCCCAAATCATATCAATGATTTGAAGAGAAGAGGAATAAAAAAGAAGGATATATGACAACATATAGGCGAACAAATAATAAAAGAAACAAGCGGAAGACTTATATATGGATAATCCTTGTGTGATGGGTCGAGAGCATACGTCTGAACAAAATTTGATCAAATTATTTTGACACACAACATTCACAAAGAGAATCTCTACATAAGCCCCATGTGACCAAAGCACAAAAAAGAGAACATTTTTGTTCTGGGGTCAAGAGTCTACAGAGGAATGTATCTCTATAGTTAATTACAACCTGAGCGGATACCCAATAATACACTTGATAAAAAGATTTTTTGTTGTACTATCAAGAACCTGAGGAGTAGGCCATCAAAAGATGGTTATTTTGTATAGGAACACCCAGATGCTTCAATACTCTCGCTAAACCACATGACAGAGAGTGGGTCTCTCACATCCTAAATGGGTAGTGGGGGTTGTCGGCACACGAAGAGAACCAATGTTATTGTTTGAATATAATCACCGAGGGTTGCGACTACCTCAACATTTGATGAAGAAAACCTAGCTAAATGGAAAGAAGCAAATGATGAAGATGTAATGGTCACACTCAAACTTGTGGAGGAAAAATTGGTCGATTCAGCTCTTTAGTAGGAAGAAATAAAGAAAAGAACAGCTCAGTGACATAATAGAAATGTCTGAGAGAATACATTCACCCCTAAGGACCTTGTGTTGAAGATGGTCTACCGATCTGCATGAGGATAGACAGCCGAAAAACTGATCAGACATTGATCGACCCGTTCATCATCTACCAATGAGTCACCCTGGAGCATACAAATTAAAGACCTACATCAAGAAATAAGTCCTTCAAACATAGAGCGGAAATGACTTGAAAAAGCTTTTTTTCCGAGAAAAATCTTTCTATCATCATGAGTAAGAAATGAAGGTGACTTTGTTCCAAATCTTTGTATCATATTCTTTACCCTTTTCTGAGTGTTATAAAGAACATTGACTAATCTAGAGTTTGGTCTATAATTCTGTGATTAAGCTGGGGAGGATACCGGTTGCCACTCCAGAGCTCCCACTACTCCCTCACCTGAGGGCTAACAATCTCGTATTAGTTTCCATTTCCAATCAACATTAGTTTCCAATCAACTGAACCAAATTGAAGATTTTAATTTGTCACCTTAAAATCTCCAATTTTGCATCCAAAAAAATATATCTCCCTATTTATTTGCACTCAATCCCACGGATGACATACTCTCCTATGAAATCAAATGTGATTCTCCCTATGTTGTAGAAATCATATCCCTTTTCATAACATATGTCTCTCAACAAGTTTTAACATTTCAATTGGCCAGATCGAAAAGTAAATGAAGATCGAAGTTCAAATCATCACATATTATTAACATTTAAAACCATAGAAAATAAAATCAATTCTTCACAAAATCATATCTCAAAGTAGGGAGAAGAATAATAAGATTACTCAGTGATATGACAAAACACGAATTTCATATATAAAAACAAGTTTACAAAACAAAAGAAATAAAAGACAACTTATCTCACAATCCTTCCCAAGCAAATCCCTAGAAGTTCTCTCCAAGTCTTTCTCTCTTTACTATCCCACTCAATTCTCTCTTAGAAGTGTAATGAAGAAGAAATCTCTCACCTTCCTTCTCCTCTTACAACCTTAGAAGAAAATCTCCTCTTCTCTCCTCTTGCCTCTCACGCCAACTTTCTCTCTCTCTCTCTCTCCCTTTCTCCTCATTTTCCTCTCTATGAAGTTTTCTCTTTATTTTGGGCTGCCTCCTTTGAAAAAGATTCAAAATTTCCCTCCAAAAGTCAACTCCTTTGAATTCAAAAGATATGTCATTTGATCTAAGAGACATATCCCTTCATAAAAGAAATTTTCAAAGTGTCTAGATGCATTGAATTAATCCAACAGGTGTGTAGGAGAAATGTCCCTTTGAAAATTCACTCAAAATTCGTCTCAAACTGCCTTAATTTGCAAATAGTCGTCTCTGATGCATCGTGCATCAGTTCTTTGTCAAACGGCGCATCATGCACCGATCTAGGGCATCACGCGCCAATCTGGCGCATCATGCGCCAGAATCCCAAAATTCGTTGTTTTTGTTCCAAATTTCGTATTTTTTTTAATTTTTGCTCCAAATGCTAAAAATGATATATGTGCAATAAAAACATAAAAATATCCTTCTTTAAAGTTTAATATCACGAAAAATAAGCATAAAATATGTACTTAAAACAATATATTATTTTGGTGTATCGCTTCTCATTTCGGGATCAAGGGTTGATGGTTGGGCTAGCTCAGCCGATCAACAATAACTGAATATGTTTGTAATTTTTATTTTATATATGATTGTTGAATCTTGATTTGTTTGAGAATCAAACCCCAAGGACGAGAGCGTAGGAAAAAAAGAGAGAGATAGTGAGAAGTGTGGACAGTAGATGAAGAGTAAATTTTATTAATCGCGTAGACCTTTCTCGATCTTTTTGGCTAAAATTGGGTGTATCTGCCCTCATTTGTACATTATACGATTTCCTTATTTTTAGGAAAGGAGTACATTATGATAATGTTACATTTCTTCCCCTTTTTTACTGGGAGTTGTACCTGATATTTTAGGTATATTAGAGGTATAAACATATCTTGTGACTGCTAGATGGTCTCTAGCTCATTTGACTGAGCTTATATGGCTTCACCTTGGAAGAGTTAGTTCGATCAGTTGGGTTTAGTAAGCATTGTCGGTTCGATGAGCTTGATTGATTTTGGGGCAGCATAACTGGTTCGTTTGGCTTTTGGATACCTCTAGAATGATTGGAGGTGTCGAGGAGCTAGATCTTCCTTCGAGTTAGCTTTTTCCATGTTGGTTAGCTAGGATGTCTCTTTTTCTCATTTCTGACCTAATGATTTGAATTTGGGTCAGTTGGTCATCTTTTGTGGCGCAGTTGGCCTTCATTGTTTTGGCTCATACGACACTTGGTCGGTTCAGTGGGTCCCTTGGTATTCCGTTGGCGGGCTCTCTTTTGTCTTACCCTCTACTACTTCAATGTAACTTCTATTTACTATAAATATATGAACAAAAGCATATAAATGAGATCTTTTTTTTATTTTTTGAGGAAAAAGGAATATTACTAATATTATACCCATGTAGCTCTTTTCTTTCTTTCCTTATTTACATTTTATGACTTGAGTGTGATTCACGGACAAATCTAGGGTTAACATATATAATTAAACCCAAAATAAGTAAAAATAACAATTACTATTTAAAATTTATTTATGTCATATGATATCCATTCACACAACCTTCGCTGCATGTACTCCAAAATTCTCTCATTTTTTCACAACTTCATATAACTCAATGAAGAAGCCATTATCAAAAATGAAGTCATGGCCTAGACCAAAGCCGCAACAATTGTCTCATTCAGGGCAACTTTAGGTTTTCTATTTCAACATTAGAAAGCTCATTTCTCAACCACATTCTTAAATATTCTTTCTAAAATTGACTTTTCAAGCCGAAGTGGTGAATGTTTGCCCAGTCAGTCTAGATTCATCCAATTCATATTAAGCCGTTATACAATTGAAGTTCCGTTTCCCCAAACCTATCATTCCCTTTGGCTCAATTGCTTAACTTAACCCACTTCATAATTTTGTCTGGACCACGAGTTAAATTAGCCCATTATTTTAATCAAAACTAACCATAGTTAAAACCAACCGAGCCAATCCATTCCTGGCGACTAATTCAACTAATGAGCTCACATTCGCCAAAAAGTACCATACCTAATCCCCAGCTATTCGTCATTAATAAAATCCCAACGCCACCCTGGACTGATTTCTCCTCCTTCATATAAATACAAACCCAAGTTTCCTAAACCCCCCAGCATCAGGCCTCAAGTCGGCCACGTCGCCCCCCATCCCTTAATTAAATCATTAAACCCTTAATCCCCTGACTCCATCATGGCTTGACTCCTTTAATCTGAGATTAATTAGCATCCACCCTCTCCTATTATATTAATTCCGCCGAGGAAAACCCACATGGGATCCTAAATAGTGATTTGCTACTAACCTTCGTACTTAAAAGCTGTTTATTTAATATGCCCCGTTGATTAGGCTGCAGATTAGCCCTTAATAACCGTTAGGCCCACCCAGTTGTCTAATCACCGGAGCATTATTATCGTAGGTGTTACTATAATTAAGCTCAGGTCACGCCGACGTGAGCACGGCCGCGGCGTGGGTTTATATTATAAACAAGTGGCGGGAAGATGGAATCCGTTGTGATTAACGAAACTAATTAAAGTAAACTGAAATTTCTGCACCGGACAGAATATTAAATTTGTATCTATTTCAAATTTTAAGGTAACACTTATCAAATTATTTTAAACGCATTCGTACAGCTTAAGCGTATCAAAATTGAATTATTATTTTTATATTGTGCTGTACATAAAAAAAATATAGAATACTGCCGTACATTCTGTTCCAATCCCTACCCTGAAGACCTACAATAAACTAAGTAATATTTAAAAAATAAAACGATCAGAGACTATTATACGAGCCTTCAAACAATTCGTATATCATATGAGGGGATTCTAACCCTTGACCTGAGAGGTCTTATACCAAGGATGCATAAATATATTATACTAAACCAAAAATTTAATGTCATAAAATTTATTAAAAAATGAAAAATGATGATGTTTCTTTTTTAACTATATAATAAAAAAATTTCAAGGAAGGTTTAGTTAGATACATCCCACCAAATTTTTATGTATTTACAATTAACACAAACGTTATTTTTTGAGTTATATATTTTATCTTTTGTAAGATAAAATAATTTTTTTTTTATGTGCAATATTTGATATGGAAGTTTGTAGAAAGTTAGCGATATGCTTGTTTATAATTCCAGTGTCGTTTGATCCCAGGGTTTATTGAAGTCTCAAATTCTTGATTATTTTAAAATGAGTAAAGTGTTAAAATAGTCTCCTCTCTATTTTCATGGGTCATTTTATTACTAAAATAAATTTAAAATGTCAGGCTCTTTAAATTAGGCTGAAATAGTTCTTATGGAGGATTATTAGATCCTATATTAAATAATTTAGGAATTAATTTAATACTATGCATTTTGGGGCTACAATGATCTCATATAAATAGCCAGTTAACTATTTTGACACTTCAATTTATTTTAATTAAGCTCTAATACTATGTCCACTAATACATTCTCAATTTAAAGAGTCTAGAAATTATATTAATATCTCTATAAATTTTAGGATTAAAAGAGTAATATAAATAGTAGGTGTCAATTTTTTATTTTATTTTATTTTATTTTATTTTATTTTTAGTTTTTTCTCTTTTGTGGACCCGATGACCCGCCCAGCCATTGCGCCGGGCGTCGGCCGTCAGATCCCAGAGCTCGGGAGCTGACCGTTGATGCCATCGAAACAGGAGATTCTTCTCTCCTCACGCTTATTTTTCGCTTACCGGCCCAGTCGCTCTGCCCGCAATTATATTTATTAAAAAACCAATAATTAAGTCCCTGAAGAGTACTTTTTATAGCTAATTAAGAATTTTATTTTATCAATATTTTTAAAAACGCACACCGCATGGAAGCCAGAAGGGCCCCACTTACACGGAGATGGAGGAGTTGTCGCGTTCTGGATGTCTTTTATTTCGTTGGGCCCCACTTTTTTTAAGTAAGAATTTTAATCCCCGCCCTAACACCTGAAACACCCTCCGCCTGACAGGGACTAATCAAATGCCATTACTTACTTTTAATTATTTAATTATGTAATTAGTTAATGTTATTAGGCCTAAATAATCTGCTTATAATGAGGACAAATAAATAAATAAATATTAAGTTGGGCGTCACATGCATCTAATATGTGAGAGTTAATTAAACCGTCTATTGTTTCAAATCAGACCCAGTACATAATTAATAAAAAATGTTGATGATATATCACCAGAAATCAGCGTGAAGGGGGCACGAATTTTAATGAATTTTGAATGAAAGCTTCCAAGAATATCTGAGCTTTGATTTTAGTAAATTATAATTAAATTAATTATCTCGATAATACAAATCTAATGATATTGTTATTTAACCCCATGGTTTAGAAAAAAATTATGAAATGGGTCAAGTTAATTAATTGAGCGAAAGGGAATGATATGTTTGGGAAAATGGAACTTCTGTTATAATTGATTTTTAGTAATAAAGAAGTAGTGGCATGACCCAGCTCAAACTCATAAAAGTAAGCTTGAGCTCAAGCTCAAACTTGATTAATTAATCAAGATTAAGCTCAAGCTTAGAGTGGCTCGAACCCGACTCGACTCATTTACACTCCTAATTATTGGCATGGATTTGATATCAATGTATATTTAATGCCAACACAATAAATCATTGCAAGTAATTGGAGAGTAACAGAGTAAATACTAACTTTGAGTTTTAGTATTTACTATGATCTCTTTTAAATAAAGACAGTTTTTATTACCTCTATCACACCATACCTTGTAGGATATTTTGTGATATGCAAACACATCACATCTACTAAAGGATAAGTGGAGCACCAAAATCTCTATAATTCTATCTAGGTGAGTCGAGTCGAGTCTGGCTTGAGATTTGCTTGTTACCTCACTCGGGAAACCAACTAACAAATATGCTTGGAAAATTTACACCTAAACTTTATTATTTCTTACATATTACCTTGATTAGTTATGTATGAGAAGGTGTACTAATTTAACTTTTAAAAAGTTAAAATCGCGATACTTTTTGTGTGATACGAAAGGGTTGGGTGTTACGTATGTATTTATCTATATATCAAAGATGTCAATTCTAATCATTATTTATATACCTATGTATGAAAAGGTCTGCTTAACTGATGTGTTGTATATTCATGTTCTTAAATATATAGGATAGTAATGGATATTGGAAATTTAAGATCATGGATGCATAATAGATTGCATCCATAAAGAAAATGCTTCACTAATGAGTTATTAAATCACATGAGTTTTTCGTGCAAATGATATAACTTCTTGAATATTATTTTTTATGCTCTCTTTTAAGAAACATTAATTTTTAGAACTTGGCATCATACTATGGGGGAATTGGTATAATATAAGTATCACAAGTGAAAGCAGGAAAGTGCATGATCAAAACAGGAAACATGAAGTAACTATGTGTAAAAATAAATGTTGAAATGTGCAAAATCAAAACAAAAATATGTCATAACTACGTGTAAAGACAACAAAAGTAAAAAACAAAAAAAGAAATTAATCATCTAAACATACATATTATTTTTTAGTTTGTTTCATTACACAAGCCAGTAGACGGTTAACTTAAAATTTCTTCTTCAATGTTATCATCATTGTCATTCATATTTTGAAAATTTTCTTTATAAATCCCATTGGTATCCTTTAGGGTAAATATTTATTTTTGTTGAAACAGATTGAATAAGAAAATCTAACATATATTGCTCTTCATGGTTGGGTCCAATAATAGTTTGTATCCTTGGTTTATTCTTCATACAACAGCCCAATCAAGTTTATTCCTTGCTCTACCTTGATATCGAAGATAATAAACATGACTAGCTTAGCGTGCTAGAATAAATGAATCAATTTCAGATATATTATGTGTATTTTAACTTCAGTAGTATCATATGAGCTTAGTGTTTGTATTCCTCAATTAGGAATATGATCAAACCACTTATTGTTGAACAAACATACATTGCGCGTACTATAACCAAGAAATTTCAATTGCACTGCTTATTCAAGTATGTCATAATAACTAATATCACTATCTGAGTGTGTGTTTCCTCTAACACAAACATCACAATTATACATCTACTTCCCTTCATACCAATAATTATTGTAAGATATATAATCGTTCACAACAAATATTTGTCATTTAGTGACGCTGTGATTAGGCTCTCAAGCAATATCTAATAAACTATGATCCATAATTATTTTGTTAATAATATGAACCTATAATAAGTTTCAAAGTATAATTAGTTTTATTTTAAACATGAAAATTATATTATGTACCGGTGAATTAAAAAGTTACTTCAACGTACATATAGATTGACCATGCCGGAAATTCTTCTTCAATCTTCTTGCTTATTAGAGAGTCATATCTTATGTTCAAACTGTTAAATAACCAAAACACATCATTTCTACTTATATTTTGAAGTTAATTAGTATAACATTATGAATAAAAATTGAGAAAATGTAATATTAATAAATCTTACTCTATAAATGGCTGCACTACGTTCTAGTTCAGTAAAATTTATAATGCAGTTACACAAAGTTCTTTATTGTCGAGGTGGCATGCTATGCCTCCATGATGGTTCTCCTAATATTTGAAATATAGATAATTTTGTTTTTGAAGGAATGTTATCAACAGATTGATGTATTTATTGTACTTGCTCGAAACAGTATGAACAGAAATTAATTATCACATGCAGGAAGTATGCCTCAGATATTGAGTGCTTTGGATATGCTTTAGTTTTAACAGTTTTTATATTTTAGTTAAAAATTTGGAAGATGGAGATAGCTTTGTTAATAAATATGGTAATATATTAGTCTAAAATAAAATGCAGTGTTCGACTCTACACAACGAGAAGAAATACCTCTTAATGGAATGCATCAATCTATACTGCACTAGACCCCTCAGTATAGCCTCATAGCATAGATGTGTGAGAGGATGCTCCATAAAGTCAAAGAAATAAGACAAAAAATATGTACTCGAGCTTGCATAATGATAGATGAATACTCACATCAAGTTTTCTCAATGAGTCAATGTTCAGAGTCCCTACGCACAACACCTTGAAGAATACACTGATTTTGATCAATGGATTAAGAATCAGCCTTGGCATGGCACTAAATGTAGTTGGTAGTAAGCACTGCAAAAAAATATGGCAGTCGTGACTCTTCATATTGAATATCTTCCTCATGCTCAAGTCAACACAACGACTCAAGTTTGATACACGTCAACCAAGAAACTTCAAGGAATGCATCCATTCAAATATTATTCTTCATTAATCAAATGTGACATAATATGTAGCTTTGAGATTTAATAGTTTACACATATTTGTCTCTTGAAGTTATAACCCCCTCATCTTGCAATACTCCTTCAAGTCCAATCTTAATTTGATATTATCTTTTATTAAGCCCTTAATATACAACATAGTATTGAAGATATTACCAAAATAATTCTTCTCAATATGCATAACATCAAGACTATGTCTAATCAAATTAGTCCTCCTGTATGAAAGATCCTAGCAAATACTATGTTTCGTCTAATTATGTGTAACACTGAAATCAGAAAGATGTTTTGAAGTCAATTCCGGTCTCTCAGTGATCTTTGATATTTCATTGTTCATTGGTCTTAAATTGGCCCCAGTTATCCTCAGGGTGGATTTTATTTTTCAACTTTATTTTTTTAAATGCATCAATTTTTTTCTGATTGAGTTATTGCGGGCTAAAAAAGTTTCAATCTTCATTAAACTAGGTTTAGGAGGACTTTATTTTTCTACATGCTTTAAAGTGAATGCCTTGAACATATCCATGTAGTAATTACAACAAATTTTTTGGATGTTCTCCAATTAGATAGCATCCTATAAACCGGGAAATCACTAATGATCTACAAAATAACAGCTTTCAGTTGAAATTTTGTTTCGTAATGATATCATGAGTCAGCAAGCCTGTTTCCCTCAATATATGATGCTCATTTTATTGTCATTCATTTCAGATGCGCTATACACAGGACATCGTTGCTGAGTGCACAAAACTGTAATTGAGGTATACACTATCAGCCCTAAGTCGATCATGGTCAAGCCAACATTGCTTATGATTTCTTTCAGGTTAATATTTGTTCCTTTTACATAGGGTTGTATCCTACTGATATGAACACTACCGTGGCGCAGATCTTTAAGTGGAGTACCTCGCAACATGTTCCAACCTTGAAGTCCAAGGCCTGGATAGATAGATTTTATGTTTGAACTGCTCTGCTTGATGATGCACAGACATTTTGGCCTCTCCAACTCTTATGAGATGCATTTATGGTTCCTACGAAGGTCCAAGGATCATGACCTGCTCACATTCATTGCCCTAGAGATCCCATGACACACAAAAACCCCCCTTAGCGAGCTTCTCCAAAAGCCCAATTTTTTTGGGAGTCCGGCGTGACCACACCTAGTCAATGGTGTGATCATGCCTAAAACAGGCATGGCCACGCCAAGGTCACTTCACAAAACCCAAAAGGGTTGTGGGCAAGATAACCATGCATGAAAGTGGTGTGGCTACGTTGGACAAATAGAGGCTATGGTATAATTATGCAACAGTTTGGGTGTAACCACACCCAAATCTTAGAAAGTGTCCGAGTCCGTCGATCGGCGTGACCACGTACACAAGTGGCATCCAGACTCTCCAAATATAGTGCCCGGCGTAATTACGTCAGGCCTTGCGTGTGGTTATGTGGGGCATTGAATGTGGTCATGTCGGCCTCCATCTATGACGTTTTGAACAGTGTTGTGACCACACCCGAATGTGGTGTGACCATGTTGGTGGTACCAGTTGGTGAATTTTTCCCCTCTGGTCTCTAGATTCTCACCAACAAAGGCAACAAGAATGGCTGATCCTTCCTCTTTTTCCTAATCTTCACTAAAAAAAGGCATAAAAAATATTTTAGGCCCATTCCAAATTGGGAAGTCAGTCTTGAAGCCTTAGATAAACTCCCTATGGCTGAATAACCAAGAGGAAGAGGCTCATTTGCAACAATCGACTGCCATTTATAGAGGAAGAGAAGTTGGAGTAAGGACAGGATTTAAGGAGCTTCCAAGAAGATTTCTTGAGGGATTCATTTTCTCTCTCTTAGAGAAGCCAAGGGAAGCAGTTCTTCTCTTTTAAAGGCCAACATTTTGTACCATAGAGCATTGCAGATCTCACCACCACCAAGAAAAAGCCTTTATCCCACTAGATGGGGTCGGCTGCTTGAATCTTCTATCTCCATTACATGCTCTGAGTGTCATATTTTCATTTAGTTTTAATAAAGTAAGATCCTTTTTTATACAATATGCCCAAGTCTCTCTAGGTCTACCTCTGCCTTTCTTAACCTAAAATGAACCTAAAACATCTACTCTCCTAAGTGAATTATCAGATGGTCGACGTTTAATGTGACCAAACCAAATAATGTGACCAAACCATCTAAGATGATTCTCTCTAATTTTGTCCGCCATATGAGCTACACTAACCCTTTCACAGATATATTCATTTTGCATCTTATGTCTAAGTGTAATTCTGCTCATCCACCTAAGCATTCTAATCTTACAACATTTAACTTAGTCTTATGATTCTCTTTTAAGGGCCAACATTTTGTGTCATAGAGCATTGCATGTCTCACCACCATCTTATAAAATTTTCATTTTATTCTAAGAGTTGCTTCTCTATCTTACAATAGACCTGAAGCATTCCTCCACTTCAATCAACCAAATTGAATTCTACTAATAATATCCCCCTTCTACATTACAATTACATAGAACACCAGATTTGAGATATCTAAGGCGTCCGCACCTTAAATATATCCACAAGAAGGACATTAATGATAAGAATCATAAACCAAGGCACATCCTCATGTAAATGTCTATTAAGAGTATCCAACCATACCTTCGAGAAAGAGTGAGTCGCCGAAGCTGGAGTCATTGGAATTGGGGTCACCGGAGCTGTAGTTGTCGGGACACTGGAGTCATCGAGAGAGGGGAGGGGAGGATTAGGGCACTAGGGAGAGCGAGAGACCGAGAGGGATCAAAGGATTAGGGCAAGTTCAAGGGCAAAGTGAATTTCGGCGGTAAAAAATGATTCTTTCTGATGGCTTACACACAGCTTCAAATCCATAGGTTATTGACATTAACCATCAGTTACTAAAAAAGCTTGTTGGTTAATGCCCCGCCAAATGAAGGGTTTGTAAATAACCGACGAAATATGGTCATCGATTTTTATGTGTTTATAACTGACAGTGCAATGCATCAGTTATAAAAAAAATCAATCGAAAGATAATTTATTGTTCATAAGTAACGGTATATCCTATTGTTTTGTCGTCATAAATAACTCAACACATAAGCCATCATAAAACCGTTGGAAAATAGGACATTTTTATCGACAAAAATTTAAATCGTTTGTTTTGCCGTTACTTATAGCGCTTTTCCTGTAGTGTGTGATATCATATTCATCTGGATTTAAATAATCTATGAATAAGTTGTTCACACATTGAAAATTTTATGGATTAGGTGATCATAATATTTGATGTAAAAAAGATTAACAATTATTAATTAAAAAATGTCTAACTCACTATATAGTTGAATTTCATCACAATTGAGAAAAACATAAAGGGTCGCTGCTCAAAGTTCATAATCGTTAAAATAACGTGATGTGTACCTCCCAGATGCTTCACTTGGCACCTAGAAAATAAAAATTGTTGAGGGAGGAACACACCTAATGACTCTTTCATGGGTTCTTTCTGCCCAAGATAGTAGAAGCAGAAAGTCGTCGTCTCCTCACAATGCCTCACATTTTAATAATTTCATTTAAGGAGCAACCACCAGTGCATGGGTTATTACCTGTCAAACGGATACAACCAGCGATAATTAACGGGACCACAAATTAATGTCTCGTATGACAGATGTACTGATAATTACTCTATTGAGTCAAAAAAATTAGGAAAGAGTAATTTTTCAAACTTACACACTATTATTGGAATGTTTGCACCTAACAGTCGTACATCATCAGATTTTAAATGAGTTTCACATAAGTCTTTGAATAACATATTAATTTTAATCAATGGATTAAATATTTTTTTCGGCAAGCAACTAAATCTTGTTTGCATCAGATTTTGTAAAAATACTATGATAATATTTACTTTTCATTCCAAAGAACTTTCTTGCTCCCACATCAACTAAATGGCTCAAATTTAAAGCATATATGTTAGAAAATATTATTGATTGGAGCCACTCACAAATTGATCTTCGTTGCGCCAAAGTAAGATAACATTTTGCTTTAGGCTTTATAAGCTTTCCTGTAACAGTTTCTTATACCTCTAACTTCCATATTTTGCAATCTCTTTCAATTTTTTGTTTTTTGAAATTCACATTATCCTTACATTTACCTTTAACAACCATCATAGTGTTAAAGATACTATCAAAAAAATATTTTTATGTGCATCATATCAAGATTGTCTTTGATGATATTATCATTCAAGTAAGGCAAATACAAAAAACTGAACTTTTTTTGTCCAACTATGAGTAATGCAAAAGCCTTGTGAATGATGCAAAGTAAGTTTAGGGCAATCAATAATCTTTGAAATGTTACTTACAATTTGAAAAAATCATCCTAAATAACTATTTGAGGAGACACTGACTTCCTAACTTTGTTTCTTCTAAATACATTCTTGTTTTGCCTAAATGGATGTTCAACATTTAAAAATATACAATGATAGTCAAATAATAAATTCTTTTTGCCACGTTGAAACGTAAATGTCTTAAATGAATCCATGCAATATGGAAAAACTTACTTTCCCTCACTGCTCCACCTAAATAATATTTCATATTTAAAAAAAATCATTTATTATCCAAATTAAATTGCTTTCATTAGAAAATTATGTTTCATGAAAATGTCATATGTAGTGATACATTATTTCCAAAGAATTTTTAACTCATCTATCACTCCCTGCGAATATACATCAATCATACTTTTAAGTCTATTCGAGTATGGTAAAATCAATGTCAAGAAGAAAATTGAGGTTGTTATGCACATCTCAAGTGGAAGATTGTATGCTGTAATGATCACTGGCGAACAAGGGCAGGTCGATGAAGTCTGACTGTATGATGAGAAGCCATCATAGTATAAGCGAAGCAACACATTATGTGTCTCTGCAGCAAACTCAAGATATGTGCGATAAAAACATTTACATGTCTCTCTGTCTATAAGGTGACTCATTTAGTTGATTTCCCTTGATCTTCTAGGATGTCACATCATATGTGAAGAAATACACATAGAAACGAATAATCTCTAAAGACGCAGAATATGCAATAGATAGAAGAAAAGCTTGTATGAAACTTCCATCTGCTTCTTTACATTTTTATTTTGAGATTTGAATTTATGATACTGTTAGAATCGAGTCTCTATTACACTAGACTTATAAAATAACATACATCTGTTTACACAATAATCAATTTTCTTTGATTTCAATCTAACTTGGAGACTGGCTTTTTTGTCCTATGTAATTCTTCATAAACTAATTTTTTTTCCTTTAGATTTGTCTTCTTCAATAATGATTGAAGCATGCTTGGGGCTTATTAAACACTATTTTAATTTTTAACATTCTAAAAGCTACAGATAACTCAAAATGAGATGTGCAACCCTCCCACAATGACCTTTGAGCCGCATTCAATATTTCATAAAACATCTGAGCTTCGAGGTTTGTTGGCTCTTCCTTCACTTACTCGAGTAATGAAGTCTTGTCCCATCGAAGACCATTTCTCCAAATCTACTTAAATTATATTAAGGTGGAAGACCATATCTCGTCGAATGAGCAAAACTGAATATTATAGATATTTATCTGTAATTTATGTGTAGCTTTATAGATTAGTACATTTAGATATTGGTCGTATATTCATTTAATATTTATGTATCACACATCTAGCACTCAAATTTCAGTCTTTACATACAAAACCACACAAAATTCTTATGCATTACATATCAAAGACCTAAAGTTTAAATTTTACAAACAAACCACATAATTCTTATGTATTACACATATAAAAGCTAAACTTTAATATTTACACACAAACCACACAATTCTTATACAATACATATCGAACACCTAAACTTCAATTTATGCGTACAACAACAACACAACCAAAGCCTTTTCTCCTACTAATTGGGGTCAATTACGAGTCTTTTTCAGATGTCCTATCAAGTATCATATTTTCATTTAATTCTAACAGATTAAGACAATATTTTGCACAACAAGCCCAAGTCTTTTTAGGTCTATCTATACCTTTCTTATCATAAGTGAAACCTAAAACCTTTTTGCCACTAAGTGGGGTCAGCTACATGAATCTTTTTTATTTGTTGTGTCCTATCAAGGGAAATATTTCCATTTAATTCTAATAGATCAAGATTTTTCTTATACAACATTACAAGTCTTTTTAGATTTACTTCTACCTCTGCCTTCCTAAATAAAAGTCAAATATAAAACATCTACTGTCCTAATAGGGTTGTTAGATGATCGGTCACATTTAATGTGACAAAATTATCTAATGTGGTTGTCTAATCTTGTGTGTCGCTGGAGTTACCCTAATCCTTTCACTGATATATTTGTTCCATTTTTTTCTCGTAGTGTAAAGACACTCAACCACCCTGAGGCTAATCATTTCAGCAACATTTAATTTAATTTTATGTTTCACTTTTACAGCCCAACATTTTACGTCATAAAGCTTTGCAAAACTTACTACCATCTTATTAAAATTTTATTTAAGCCTAGGAGATACTTTTCTATCACATAATAGGCACGATGCATTCCACCACGTCAACCATCCAACTTGAATTCTACTAACAACATCGCCATCACTTTGAAGAATAGACCCGAGATATCTAAAACGTTAACTCCTAACAGGATTATCAGCTGGTCTACATTTAATGTGACCAAACTATCTAAGATGACTCTCTTTAATATTATCACTAGGCAACACCAGCCCTTTCACAGATATATTTGTATCGCATTTTGTCTCTGAGCCTAAAGTGACTCATCCACCTAGTAAGCACTCTTATATCAGCAATAATTAATTTAGTTTTATGTTTCTCTAGGCCAACATATATCTAACACCTAAACTTAAATCACATAAAAATCTCACAATTTATACACATTAAATATCAAATACTTTAATTTCAAATTATAAAAAAAAACAGATAATTTGTATGCATTACATATCTAACACCTAAACATAAATTTTCACATAAAAATCACACAATTCCTATGCATTCCATATCTAACACCGAAATTTCAATTTTTATATAAAGGAGAAATCAAAAAACCAAAATCTCATGAAGGGGAGGTTCAAGGGAGAAGAAAAATATACCTAGAGGTCATAGATGTGGATTGCCCGGTGGAAGAACGTCGGAGAAGCCGGACTGCTCAGTGGAGAAAATTGTCACCAGAGTCGTCGGAGCGTAGGGAGGAGGAATGAACAGAAACGCGAAGGGGGAACAATATTTTAGGACATTTACACCAGATTTGTGTTGGTCAATTTTCTACACAACCTATTTAGCATTGGACTTACCGTCGGAAAGGTTGCCACTATTAAGTAAGTGATTATAATGTGTTGACAGAAGTCAACGTGAAGGGCGACAAAAAGATTGTGTCGGCGCGTAGGTGATGATAAATCCAACCCTAATAGTTAGCGTGAACTTATTTCAACGCAAACTTCTCTGAATAGTTAGCGTGAACTTATTTCAATGCAAATTTCTCTGCAAACAAATTCAAATCATTTTTTTTCTGTAAATACTACACTAACTTTCCGTCAAAAAAGTCGAACGTTACATCTAATACAAGTTCACCAATATCATGTAGTTCTAAATCTTTCTGCGTAAAAATCTTGATGTCTTATCATATAACTTTTCTATTATCTATATGTGTGTTGTATATTCTTACAAAACTTAAATATTAAATCATTATTCCACCATATCAAAATTTTAGGCAGCCAGCATAAGTAATACTTCTACAATAATGCATATTGCCTAGTATTAAAATATCGAAAAAATTATAAAGAACAATTTGAGCTAAATTCGTCAAAACTGAAACAGTTGCGTCCAAAACTAAACTAGCTATTTTCAACCCTATTTATCATTTAAAAGTATTTTATATCTTGCTATAACTAATTAAAAAAATAAGAAATAATTCAGCCAATCTTTTTCTAGGAGAAAATATTAGGTGCGGTGTTTAAACGACAGTATCGATCACACCACGCCGTACAATCGCAACGTCTTGACGACACAATACTTTTTTCCTTTTTTTTTAGGATTATTATTTGGCTTTTTTTTTTTTTTGGCTATTTGTAAATCTTTCTTCTTAATAATAAGTTCAGAGAAAGCTTGAGATCAAACGAAGGTCGCCTTAAAGTGCGGAGAGTTCAAAAG
The DNA here is from genome assembly GCF_001263595.1 of Phalaenopsis equestris. Taxonomy (NCBI): domain Eukaryota; kingdom Viridiplantae; phylum Streptophyta; class Magnoliopsida; order Asparagales; family Orchidaceae; genus Phalaenopsis; species Phalaenopsis equestris. The sequence goes on along the minus strand of NW_018164444.1, from coordinate 34,965,712 downwards.
TCTCTCAACTTTCCATTCGAAAAGAGAACCAAGAAGCACTTTTATGTCCACTAAGCTCCAGAGACGTTTAGCCAAACCCAACATGTATAAATCTGCTATGAATATTTTGCCTTTCCATCCAATTTGCAAAATCTTACCAAATAAAACACTGCATAATATATACAGCACATGAACTGCTGTACTAGAAACACTTGTAGCCCCCTGCATCATTACTCTTCGGTCATTTTCTTTCGACTTTATTATGCTCATTCACTACATGCATAGCTAGCTGTGAAATCAAGCATGAATTAGGCTACTCTATTCTGCACCTAATTAACATGGACCTTAGAGCCAAGCAGTGAGTACAGGAACTTGTATTTAGTCCTCTGTAGCTTTCTGCTCTCCAAAATTATATACTATTTACATATATAATTAAACATTAAATCTGGATCATATATATTGTTTAAAGCTGAGACAAATATAGACAATTCAGCTGCTTTTTAATCTTATAATTATATATATTTTCAGAAGTACGATTTTTATTTTTTATTTTTGGGAAAGACGGGCACAAATGGCAATTAAGTTGTATTCGAATCATGACTTCTTTATAAGAAATTATACTTTAAACACTATGCCGGAGGTAAATATATTATGAAGTAAAATTCTTCATAAATAAATAGTTTTTCTTATAAAAATTGTTGCTCGCACAAAAATTAATATTCACACTTTTGAACAATTTTAGTCAAAATAATATATAATGTATAAGCAGTTGGTAGAGTATTTGTTTCAGCGGTGTCAGTCTCCTCTGGTCAGGGGTTCGATTTCTCTGCATGTAAAGTGTGATAATTTAATTAAAGACGCATTAGGGGATGATTGGGACTCAGAAATTCCTTTAATCATATATATATATATAAATACATTATCAAAAGTTAAGTTGTTATATTTTTTTCTCTAAGGAAATAAGAGCAAAGATATGATTTTTATTTCTTAATAAAGATAAAAAATGTACATAATATATAGAGAGAGAGAGAGAGAAAGGCGCACACACACGCACTAGAAAGCAAGGCACATAAATAAATTGCAGAACAATAAAACTGCTCAAAATGACAATTAAAAAAAATGTTGTTATATAATACTAAAAGCACGTGATGCACTCGCGATCGATAAAATTTATAATTACACAAATTACTTCCAGAGCTTCACTCTAATCTTTTATCCCTTATATCACGCATATAAGACTTTTTTCGAGCCTTGAGATGTGCATAAATCCAAACTCCAGAGAAGAAGCTCTTTCTACTACACAGATACGTTTCGGATGGATGGAGATGGGCCATTTCGTTGTTCCCACGAGAGAAGAGGGGACCTTGCTGGACTACGACAACTGATGGCTGGCCCGTTTAGCATCTTTTGTGAGCCATGGTACGGTGCACATGTTAGAGAGAGAGAGAGAGAGAGAGAGAGAGAGATTAGCCATTAGGTGTGCCATTTGGTTTATCTTACAAGGGACCATCCGGTGCTTAGCTTCAGCTGCATCGTATATTGTACTGCGTATGAGATGATAGAGATGGTACGTATGGAGAAGAGATCATGAATATATATATTTATATATAGGTGATGGGGGAGGGCGGCCACTTTGAAGGCGACCCGTGCAGAGTAGGGCGCAATTAGGACCGGACAGAGGAGTGGGCACGAGCACGGGCACCTGCATGGGCCCCATGCAACGTATAGGTGCTTTGGTAATTAGGATTTGGCCCTCTCCACTGTTCATGTTGGTTGGTGTGGTAATGGAGGACTATTTTCTTTTTTGGAAGATTTACAAGCATAACGCTCAATTCTAATGCATTTACATTCATATTGCTTCATTGGTTGAGAATTACTTTAGTAAACTGGTAAAATAGTTTTTGATTATTTACGTGAGTTGATTTAGTTCTCGAGTTTATAGAAGTGTCAAAATAGATATCAATGTATACTATTCAACCCCAATTTAAAGAGTCTGGATATTATTTTAAAATTTCTATGAATTTTGAGACTAAATTAACCTGCCGCACGTAAATAATTAAGAATTATTTTGATGGTCTACTCTTAGTAAAAAATAATTTGCGGCTCTTAGATTCAAGAGAATTTGAGTTTAGCACGGCGTTGTCAAATGCATTTAATTTGTTCGTATTTGAAAAACAAATTTAATTGTTTTAATTCACGTTGCAGGTTGAAAATCATACTCCTAAAAGGGGTTTATCTTTAATTAGAAAGATGATGACACCTAACTTAAAAAAATATATGAAGTGCGTTGATGATCAAAGAACTTAATTGTAAATTGTAGCCTTTTCCAAACGAAATTTGTCCGTTTGAAACTAAACATCATGAATCCAATGAATCTGACAGCTATGAATTATCAATGTCAAATTGATTGAATTGTTTTGTTCATGACCATTTAATTGCAAAGTGCAGCTTTTTCCTTAACAAAGTTTGTTTTTTTTTTTTTTTTTGGTACTATTTTTTTATTTTAATTGAATGGATCTCCCTGCCCGATTAAAAAAATATTTATTATGTCTTAAAAATTTAATTTAGAATAAAATATTCAATAATAAAATATCTTGAATCAAAGCATCGTACATTGAGTTGTTAAAAATTATTATTGCACATTACTAGATAATTTAAATCATATTAAATTAATTTTAATATTTACTATATCAAAACTCCTGAATTATAAACTTTTTAATTTTTTTCTTTCATTTCAATATTCAATCGAATTTTTAGACTCTTTTAATTGTTTTAATTAGATTAATTGAAATTTTAGATTCCTATTGAATATAAGGTGACCATCTTTCCACCACGATCTTATATTCATCTCTCTCTCTAGTATAAGGTGACAATATTTCCACCGAGACCTTATCTTCATCTCTCTCTCTCTCTCTCTCTCTCTCTCTCTCTCTGTCTGTCACTGTGTGTGTGTCTGTGTTTGTGTGTGTGTGTGTGTGTTCAAAGAATGGGTCGGGGTGTGAGGTCCTCAGCCCACCCTATTTGGCTCAATCCCCCTAGGTATCAGGGTGAGCCGATGTGCAAATTATTGATTACCGCCTCGCTTAATGCTATAATGCGCCGTCAAGAGATTCAAACACGTGACCTTAGGGGACTTACAACCTTTAGAGAGACTGTTCTACCAATCGGCCACGAAACACACATGTGTGCATATGTATAAAGAGAGAGAGAGAGAGAGAGAGAGAGAGAGAGAGAGAGAGAGAGAGAGAGAGAGAGAGAGAGAGAGAGAGAGAGAGAGAGAGAGAGAGAGAGAGAGAGAGAGAGAGAGAGAGAGAGAGAGATTGATGATGATGATATTATTACAAATTTAGTAATAGTGAATATATTTGATGACTCGTTTTAGTTTAATGTATGAAAACTTTACCACCGACTATAAAGACTATGAAATCCAGATCTAAACGAATTCAAATATTTCCCTTAGTTTGAGGTTTTATATCGTTCAAATTAGGTATAAAAAAGGGAAATGATATTGTCCACAAATATAGTTTTGCCGCGTGGTTTGCCCCCGTCCACTCCCTTTCTCTTCAATGGAGTGGGTCCTTTGGGCCCTTCCTAGGGTTTTTATATACGACGGTTGATCCTCTTCTGCTTAGCTATTTTGTTGATGGCCATGTTAGCCGAGATATTTAGAGAGAGAAAAGGAAGTTTTCTCTAAAACGAAGATGGTGGTAGGTCTAGCTACGAACATGTGTAAGCGTGGGGCCTTCTAAGAAAGCGAGCGATGCATGAGAGCTCCATTAGTGGACCAGTACATTACTCTCTCTCTCTCTCGTCTCTTTCTCTGCTGGCCGTCATTTATTATTCAGATGATCAAGCAAGCTAGGCCTTGGTGCGCACCATTATTAATATTGCTTAATATTATAAAAGGAAAACAGCATCATCAGTATTCAAAGGACCACAGCCCATAAAAATCCAACTTCTTCCCCATAATTCTCTCTCTTACCTCCTCCAAGAAATATTCTCTCTCTCCCTATCTCTCTCGCTCTGAATGAATGAAGTCTGACAGGCTAAGCCTTTTTTTTCTTTTTATCCTTTTCTTCCCCTCCTCTTACAAACCTGACAGAAAAGCATGAAGCCAGCTCTCTCTTCCAATTCCTTCCCCTACCTACAAGATATTAATTGCTAAAAATGGCTGCATGAGAGGTGAAATAACTCAACCGCAGCGCATATTTATAACCAACCTTCGGCTACTTTTGCACATTTATTGATTCTAACAGGAGGAAGCATGGAGTGATATCGGTTGCAGGAAGATGCCGATCGACCAACTCCTCTTTGAGAGGGGTTTCTGCCTTCTGCATGCCTTTTGCAGTATTCCCATTTTGCATACTCATGATAGAGAAACATAGCGACCCACTTTCTGCAACGAATTTTGTATTAAGAAATATGGTTATTTTTGGATATAACTTCTTATTTAAGACAGCTTTATGAAATTAATTAATTCGCCGTTAGGAAATGGAATCATAATGTGATCTTCAGAAAAGCAGGGAGTTTTAGTTTTTCCAATTAAATGAATGATAGCAATATTACCATTTTTTTAAAAATTTAATTCAGTTAGTATATGTAGTAGTTCAAAATTCATATTAAATTTAAAGTGCATCTAACGAATGGTATGTTCCATTTTTTAGCATTCAAATTATTTATTTATCATGTCTACAATTTTCTGATTTGAGATTTTCATTGGATGAACATCATATGTACTTTTGTATGAATCTCGAGAAAATCTAATGATTAAAAAATACAAAGCATTAATTAAGTTAAGGAGCGCCCACAGACGAAAGACTATGAGCCTACAGACCGAAGGACAAGGGCCCACGGGTGGAAAACGAAAGGTCCATCTGCGAATAACTAAGGGTCTAATATTAGATAGCAAAGCATTTATTAGCAAAATATTGAACGACAATCTGACCAAGTGCAACCCCTGAAGCCGTCGTTGAAGGCCGACCAAGCGAAGGTCATCCAAACCAAAGACTAAAGTCTATAAAGTTGAGCAGAGGCATTGATCTGTCTCTTGTCATAACCCAAATCAAGTGAAAAACACAAAACCTGACCAGCTATCTAGCACACGCCCCCTGATATTTCTCGTAAGGGTGTGAGAACTAGCCGCCACATAACCACGCGACTCTGGAAGAATTGTCTTATATGGTAAGCTACATGTCAAATTTCAATGTTCCGCCCTCTACCTGATGGCCTAATATACTCTACTAACAGAAATTCCTTATTAAGAGATCAATAGTCGGCAATCAAACTAGCTTAGCCAGCCAGCAAAACTAAGTCGACCGAATCAAGTCGCATCACTGGAAAATCATCAAGTGCATACTGACAAACCCGACTAGGAGAAGGCAAACAAGCATGTCTAGCCTAATCATGACTAATTAATTCCAACCGACTAAGCCGCCAAACAACAAAACTATATAAATATATATAATATCTAAAATATTGTATAACGCTCTCATTAACATAGGGGGCAACAATTGTAATCCCTCTTCTCTAAGTAGGAATCATTTACTAAAAAAAAATTAATAAATAATTCAATGTACTTCTCTACATGTCTCTCCCTCCTCTCTACTTTTATTCCTTAAATGAAATTCACGAATAAATTATAATTCAACACAAACAAATATAAATTTAACATAAAAGACTTCGGTCAATCTTTTTAAACAGTCGCAAAAAATAAATAATAACCCATCGTGCGGAGATACGGTTAGTGGAGGCGGAGACGGCATGGTTGGCGGGCGGGAAACCCGAAATAATTCCTGCCCGTTTTGGAAAAGCGGGCAGGACGGGCAGTAGCCACAGCAGCCTCCCCTGCTTTCTGATAAAAACCGGTGAATCCTGACTGTAACCGGTGAATCCTGACTGTAGAGTCTCTTTCTGTCCGAGTGTTTAATTCATGGCCATCGCATAAAAAGAAGCTCACAACCACACATTTATTGCCCCCATACTTTTACTCTGCTAATGTCACCTTCCACCCCCTATACATAGAAGGAATAGTATGTCAAACCGTATTTTGTAGAACAATAATAATAATAAATCGAAATTTTCGTATGTAGCACAAAATGCTTATGTATTTATATATCTCACATCAAAAACTTCTATATTTATATTTATAGCATCGTGTATTACGATCTGTTGGTTGACATTCATGATATAAGACCCTTTAGATCTGAGATAGGGGATTCAAATCCTCTCTGGCGCAATTGCCTATAAAGAGGTGATACTCAAACTGTTAGGCACATTAGGGGTGGCTAAAGGCTCGTATAATAGCCTCTAAACATTAGTTTAAACAAAATAAAAAACTTTTATATTTATATAATAGTATTTTGATACTTTAAATTTATGCATGAAAGAATATAATTTTTAAAAATGATAATAATAATATATATATTTTTTTATGTGATATAAAATTTTTTGAGTACTCTATGTGTAAATATAATGGTTTAGGTGTTGCAAATGTAAACATAAAAGAATTAGGTGTATGTATGTACATGCCCAAAAAAGATGCATTTAGAAACATGTCACTCAAATCATTGACATCACATAGAAATGTCACAATCATTAATTTTTAAAGTGAAATATAGTTTTTTCATACATGGGTTTATAATGCCAAAATATTATAATTATAAAAACTAAGCTTTGAGTGCTAGATATGTACATACATAAAAATTGTGCGTCATGTATTCATGTTTGTCTTTTTTTAATTAGTTATTGAAGCACTATGTAAATAAACTTAATTATTTAAAGAGCCTTTTATATGCATACCCAACAATTCATATGTATTAGCATATTTAACACTTAAATTTTAATATTTATTTATCAAACACTCAAATTGTTAGCAACACAAAAAAAATTTTCTAGTTCTACTTTATTAGGTGAAATATACCTTTTTTTTATTTTTTTTAAAATATCTTTTATGCATAAATTTGAATGTGATCATCACATCAAAGCCTATACATGAAAATATTAACTTTATGTATTAGATAGTGAAAACATAAGAATTGTGTGATAAATATGAAAATTTTCTAAAATTAAATATTAGATGTATAAATATCTAACATTTTAATGTCAAGTATAAATATTTCTTTTATTCATATTAGAAAATATTATGTTTGGTGTCCGCATGTCTGACAAATGACGAGAATCATCCCGGCTACGTTAAATGTACGGTGACATGATCGAATCATCAGTGTCGTCCGTTTTCCGGTGGCGGCGTAATTCACTGGATAAAATATATTTTCTACAGTTCCTTCCATGCAAAATACATACGTAGAGGAACAAAGTCCATTCATACCACTATTTAAGAATACCTAGACGACTTAATAAACTGAACGAGTGATGAATTCTTCTTCGAAAAGCATAAACAGTTCTCCGTTTTTAGTACGGCTGATGGGTACAATAATTGCAATAAAGAATAATAAAATGAGGAAAAATGCTCAGATCCCTCCTTTGTAGGTACTATCAAGAAAATGGGAGGTAGAGAGAGAGAGAGAGAGAGAGTGGTAGCAGAAGAGGATGGCTGGCACAGGTTAGGAACCATGGGGTTTACCTACGTAGATGTAAGTCTTTTCTGCAGCAGCCGTTCAGATATAACTGACACCGCTAGCTGAATCGAAAGCAATTAAGTTAAAACCAGAACTGTTTCATGCGCCATCAATGTACCCTTCGATATATAGGAGGCGATTTTAATCCTATCAAAAATTGCTGAGATGCAATTATGGAAGCCTTTCTTGTTGCCATGTGTAAACTGGTTACTATAGAAAGTAATTTATATTAGCTAGGTGATGTCGAAAAATATTTCAACTTGGGGGCCTGGCGTAAATATATATTTTTTAAAAAGTAAACTTATAATAGAACTTAATTATAGGACAAACACTAGAGCTTAGTGTGACGTATAAAAAGTAGGTTGCTTTATTGTTCATAAGTCGGAAAGGTGCTTTAGAGCTGCCAAAAGCTCGCGTCCAAATGATAGATTATTTTAGTATTTGTGTTGTCATAATTCAAATTTAATTGATTATTTAACATATGCTTAATTTTGGTTTATAATTAGTCAAGTTTGCTCTGGCTTGGCTGATCTGAACTCTACAACCTGCACTCCAACTTATATATATATATATATATATA
>NW_018164444.1:34954569-34957549 GCF_001263595.1 Phalaenopsis equestris | reverse complement strand
TATATATATATATGTCATCCTATCTATTTATGACAAGGTGTATTTCACTTTTAATAAGTTAAAACATTACTATTTTTTTAAGAAATATGAAATGCTTGGGTGGTATAAAAGTAAAAAAGTAGAGTTTATGTGTTGGATATGTAAATAAGTAGGAATTGGGTGGTATGTATGTAAATGCCCCTATAACATTTGGAACCTTGTAAATGAGACTTTTTGGTTTACGTCAATTACATAATTCGTTTGCTTGCTCATGAACAAAAAGCATTCTAACCACTCTGCTAAACGTTCCAAACATCATAAAATGGAATCTTAATATTTTTTCCTTCATTATGAATTATTTGGAAATCTATATATTAAAGAAATAAATGTAACGTATAATGCGGCCACAAGAAGGAATTGGGAAGTCATTTTCACGACTTGATTCATAACTTTTAAATCAGAATAAAGATAAGATAATGGCAGCTCCAAATCAATCGTCATTGAGTTGTTGCGATCGCCATTAATTATATGGCTGCCTTTTGCTTCTATAAAAAATTAACAGGAATTTACATGAATATCACTCAATTCCTATGAATTTAATTATATGACAACTAAATTTTGCTTTTTTTTTTCCATTTAACCATCAAAATCTATTATATCAAGCCAAAAGTACCATCATTATTGACTTTTAAAAAGTGAAATACATATTTAATGGCATAATGGTGGCATGTATGTAAAAACTGAAGTTTAAGCGATATATAATTGTAGATGCATAAGAATTGGGAAAAATATTACATCAGGACTTCTGATACATTCGGATTCTAATGGTCGTGTGCCACGTGTCAAGTTGGCTCCACCGTTTTTAACACAGGTCAATACCGGTCCTGCTGTAATATTTTCTCTAGGAATTGAGCGGTGTGTCCGTAAATCTTCCAAAAATTAACACAATATCCTAGCAAATGGAAAAAGGAATATAAAAAACATACATATAAAAGATAAAATTTCTCAACCTAACAACCTAAATTTGTCGCTTGAGAAAGCTCCATGCCAAGTAAATAATTACATGATTATTTCATTAAGAAAAAACATTCAAATCAATAATTTAATCAATGCATTTTATTTAGTTGCGTAATGAAAATGATAAAATTTCTCAACCTAATAGCCTAGAATTTTCTTTCTTACATTTATAACACCAAACTACTATATATTAAGATATCTAACACTTAAATTTACTTTTTTATATTTATAACACATAAATCTTTCATATCACATAAAAAATACTATCATTTTAACTTATAAATGTTGAGTTGCAGCCCGATCCACACCTCCTTCTCCCGCACCCAACTCTCGCTTCCGCCAGCGATTCGCACCCGCTCTGTCGCGAAGCGAAGCGAAGCTTCGGCCCACTCCTTTGTCGCGAAAGGTCGCGAATCCTCCCGCTCCCGCTTGATCGCTAAACTGTTCCCGCGTGCCAAGCTTTGTCCGATCGCGAATAGTCGCGACCTCTCCAGCTTCCTTCTCGCGATGAGAGGTTCGCACAGCTCTGCTTCAATTTCTAAGTCACGACAGACCTTTTTAGTGTTCTTCTTTAGTTTCCTCGGGATAGAGAAAGGTTTCACAGGGCAGTGGAAGGGAAGTGCAAGGAGGAGCAGTTCCTTGCGGCAGAAGGAAGAAGAAAGAAGAAGAAGATTGTTCTCCCTAAGCTTCTTCTTGGTGGCTTGTGGCAATAGAGAAATTATGTTTATTTCTTTGTAACTTTGTCTTTTTCGATGTATCTCGGTGTAGAGAGAGAAGAACAGAGAGAGAAGAAGAGAGAGCAACGAAGTGAGAATGAGAGATTCCTCTTGTAAGTCGAGATGATCGACTAGTGTAAATTCCTCAAGTAGTAAAATCCTCTGCAACTCCGTGGACGTAGGCAATTTGCCAAACCACTTAAATTTGTGTGTTCGTTTCTGGTGTGATTTTTCTCGTTCTATTTATCGCTTCGTCGATCATTTTCCTATTTGATATATATATATATATATATATATATACCACATCAACTGATATATCTAGATCTCTCAACAACAACAACAACAACAATAACAAAAAGTTAAATGCAACTTTTTATACGTAAGGAAGGTTGTATGCAAGTAAAACATGAAAGTTAGGGGTTAGATGTGTAAATACATAAGAATTGAGTTGTATGTATGTAAATCTTAATCTTCATCTATTGGATGAAGGATGGGAGTCCTTTCTGAGTCTTTCAATCCTTTCCCTCATTTTATTCTAGTCCATTTACGATGAGCTCAAACTTACAAAAAAAATTATGTCAATTGCACGTTTTGCAATTTTTTTTAAGAGATTTCGATAGGGATTTGGGGTTTTTTAGGTCACATTGATATATGCAAGGGAACTCCATTCAAGCCTTGCAATTATACTGAAAAAAAATTATTAAAATAAAAATAAATAAATAAATTCAAATACTTTATTTGTTGAAACATCACGGATCTGATGTATCACTCATGAAACTGACATTCAACAATATAAAAATTGTGAGTTAAGTCGTATTATTTTGCTCTGGACCGGGCGGGCCGGTTCAACTGTTTCGACCGTGATAAAACTGACAATTCAACCGGAGAATCATCGAACGAAACGTGATTCAAATGAATTACTTTTATATATTATTTTATTTATTTATTTTTATTTTTGGGAAATCCATTACCAACAAATTAAAATTTTGAGAAATAAACTAAGACATCATTTTATAGAGATATGCAAGAATTTCTACTAACAAGACTGCCGATGTTGGGCTAAAAATAGCTAGAAGAACTCATATATATGGATTTTAGGCATATTTACCTGCATATCACTCAAATCTTATTTATTTACATACCCAACACCTAGGGGTGTAAACGAACCGAACACGAACGAACAAAGCTTGTGTTCGTGTTCGGTTCGTTTAAAATTTAGTTTGTTTGAAATAAGCTCGTGTTCGTTTCTTAACGAACGAGCCGAACAC
>NW_018164444.1:34947028-34954390 GCF_001263595.1 Phalaenopsis equestris | reverse complement strand
AACGAACGCATCACTGTTCGTGTTTGGTTCGTCTAACTAACCGAACGAAAAAAAAAAATTCGCGTTTATCTCGTTTACTTATCGAACGAATCGAACACGAACTCATTGACGAACCGAACACGAACTGTTCGCGAACAACGAGCTTTTTTGACAGCCCTACCAACACCTAAACTTTTATATTTTTTTTTATATTTTTAAGAACATTTACATGCATGCCACTCAAATCTTATTTATTTACATATCTAACACCAAAACTTATTTATTTACATATTTAACAACTAAACCTGTAGTTTTTTATAGATTTATCACCTAAATAATTTTTAAAAATAAAAAATTTTAGTATTTGCATGCATGCCACTCCAATCTTATTTATTTGCATATCTAACGCCAAATGTTTTTTCATATTTTTAGGAACATTAACATGCATTCCACAGATTTTTTTTTTATTTACAAATATGTATTCATGTTCAGCTAGTTTATAAATTGAGCCCAAAATTATTTTTATTACTAATTTATTATATTATTATTGTATTATTCAGGTTATATTTAATTAATTTAAATATTTATTTTGTCACTAATGAACCTTGAACATTTCCTTCTTCTGATTTGATATCCAGCCCAGTTTTTACGAGCTTGGTTATGCTAATAATTAAGGCTATTTACAAATAAAATACACCACCAATCCATTCATCCAAAGGAGTATGACACCAAGGGGTTAGGAGTGTAAATATCAAACTTTGGATGTTATATATATAAATACATGAAAAATGAGGTGAATTTATAAATTTTCCAAAGATTATATAAAAAAAAAAGACTTGATTTATAATCATATACTTACAAATAGGGTTGTCAAAACGGCTCGTTGTTCATGAACAGCTCGTGTTCAGCTCGTTAATTTTGTTCGATAAGTTAACAAGCCGAACACGAACTAAAATGTGTTCATTTGTGTTCGGTCCATTTTGGCTCGAAATACTACTCATCAAATATATATATATATATATATATATATATATTAAATAGTATTTTTTTAAAATCTAATTGACTACAAGACTGCAATCAATTAAAAGCATTAATGAAGAAAATATAATAAAAATTATTAAATTAGATTCAAATGATGTTTTTAAAACTTGTCTCAATCCTTAATATTTTATGGTTACGTGATTAGGGTCACCCTTATTGTCTTATGTCTTATGGTTATATGATTAAGGTTATTAAAAGGACTCTTTATTCGTGAACAGCTCACACGAACACAATTTTTCAGCTCGAAATATAAACGAGCCGAACACTTTTTTGTTGGGCCAAATAATGACAACAACAACAATAATGATAATGGTGAAGTGTTGATAATGGTGACATGATGATGATGATGATGATATATGAACAGAATGAGATGAATAAAAATAAAACACATTACAGTTCAAATAAATACTAAATTTTAATTTCACAAGCAATAAGTAAGAAAACAAAACAAATAAATAAAACTGAAACCCATTGATGAAACCATTAACTCAACTTAAATTCTACAAAAATGGTGCAGCTACCAAAATTTAAGCCCTGGGACCAAGTGCACCCCATGTAAATAATGCTCAAAATTAGCAATGACAAACTGTGTAAATCTTTCCAGATCTTCTCATTATATGCACAGGCTCACCAACCAATAAGAATCATGAAACTAATTTGCACATGACAATGGTCAACGTCATGATATGGCTACAAAAGCACTAATTTAAATAAAGAGGCATTTACAACATACCACCCAATTTCTGTGAATTTACATTTCTAAACTAAACTTTATTTTTTTACATAATTAGACCACCCAAAACCTTTCAAATCACATAAAAAATACCGTCATTTTAACTTTTAAAAAGTGAAATACACCTTTTTCACGTATAGGTAAGGTTGCATGTATATAAAAGTTGAAGATTAGGTGTTAAATACATAGGAATTGAGTGGTATATGTAAGCAAACTTCCTTAAAATAAATATAGAAACAAATCACAAGCAATAGCATTGAGTAAATTTAACACTAGAACTTGAACTTTTCTATAACACATCGTAAGCTTCATATGAGAGTGCCTCACACCTATTCCAAGCCTAGCTTAAAACATTGATGAAAGATTAAAAGTGAAAAAGCAAATTAGAAGGCACATCAGAAGGTTTTATGATTAAATTTGCTATGTTCCAAGTTTATATTATCCAATCAATCAAAATTATCCAAATTTAGCACAAAATATTTCAGAACCAAAGAGTTCATGTTTATCCTTGTTTAAACCAAGTATAATGCTTTCAATGCTGCTTTGTTTCTAGCATTTAGCCAGATGCTTTTGATTCTGTAAGCTCCAGGTTGCCCCAGGACAAAGAGATGAGAGCTGAAAATGTGATGAGCTAGAGAAGAAAATATAACCAGTAAATGTCAAGAATTAAATGCTGAAAACATAGTAATGAAATATGAAAAATGGACATCAAAACAGTATAACAATAATTAATGCAGGCAAGCAAAATCATAAAGATTATAAAGTCCCACTGAGAAGAGAACAACTGAAAACATGAGAAGACATGCCCTTTGACAAGCAGTAATTAAGCGAACTCAATATTGGTTCATTTGAAATTAATTATGTTTGATTGGCTCAAATTGCTTGTAAACCGTGTGTTCGTTTTTGGCTTGATTTACATATTCTTATTTATATTCGGTTTGAAATTGATATATTTAAATTAATTTGAAAAATAGATGTAGTGTGTTGGATTCGAAAGTGCACTATTCCTAAGCAATAAAAAATGCAAAACCACATGACCACTCGATATGTGGTGATTCAAACTTAGATCTAAATATATATACTATATATTGTAAAATAAATAATATATATAATTTTCTTATTTTGAGCTAAAATGATCCGAACATGATCAAACAAAAGGTTGTTTGTGTTCTGTTCATTTATATTTCGAGCTTAAAAAATTTGTTTGTGTCTGGCTCGCTTAACGAACAATTTGAACACAAGTTACTTAACGAACCGAACACAAGTTGTTCACGCACGAGCTTTTTTGACAACTCTAACTATAATATCACATTCAGTAGGATATTGTCTAGGAAAATTTACATGGATACCACACACTTTTTATGTATATTCATATCTAACACCCTACCTTTGAGATTTAAACTTGAGACACTTTATGTTATAAAGCTATGTATGAAAACGTGTGTTTCACTTTTAAAAAGATAGTGCTGGTAGTATTTTTGATGTGATGTTAAATATGTAAGTGGCATGTATATAAAATATGAGTTTAGGAATTTGTAGATATGTAAATAGATAAGAACTGTGTGATATGTATGTAGATGCCCCTATTGTATGATAGAATGCGAATGCCAAACACCATTATGCAAAGGTGCAGCAGATATCGTCATAGGACAGGAAGAACAGGGAATTGAAAAAATGGTTTTGAAATTGAAACAGGGCAAAAGAATACTACAAACAATGTATTACATCTTCCAGAGGCAAACAAGAGGAAATGGACATGGAAATAAAGAAAAGCAGGAGACCATGCTATAGCCACCACATTAATTAGCTTGTGTATGGATGCCATCAGATATCATCACTATAGTAACACTGAATAGTACTGTTGATTCCACTTTTCTGCATGTGATGGTAGTGCAGATACTACCTGGGCCAAAAAAATAAAGGATAGGTCGTGCAGATTCCACTTTCATGAACTTATGATACAGCAAGGCTGTAAAAGTAATAAAATAATGATAATGAAAGGAAGGAAGATGATTTTCATAAAACTGCTTACATGTTTTTTTATTTGAGAAGACAATAGTTTTAAAAGTTTACAAACAATGACATAATTTGCTTTATTTTAAAGACAATAATTTTAAAACTTTGCAACAAAAGCAAGTAACTCGTTTTCATTTTAATCAATCGATTATTCTGCATTGTCATCAACAACACACCAAAATTATAAAAATAGAAAACAAGATTAAAACATAATCATATCAGTAAACTTTCACGTCTCGTTTACAATATTAATGCTTTCTTTTTATAGCAACAAATTCAATTTTTTTCTTGGAAAAATTTTCACATGTTGCGTTGCAGCAAGACTTGTAAGGAGGTTTGTGCGTTCTCCAAAATATTTATGCTGATTTTGTTATCGGGCGATCTGTTAAAACTCTTATCTTCTTTCCGGCATTTAAAACGAAAAATAAAAAAATATCCTCCAAGTTCTTCCCCCAATACTGGTTTTTCTCAAGAAGACATCGTCAATAGGTTGTTAAGAAAATATCTTACATTCCTCCCACATTTTATGAACTTCACAAACGAAGATTCGCTATTACCTCACTATAATATGGATCCTACTTTTGCTTATCATTGAATTGATTCTATCATTAATTCTATTATCTAATTGTAAGTTTATTAGTTTCAATTTAACTGTATGCAATAAAAAAATAATTAGATCATTAATTAAATTAATAGTTCATTTGAAGGAAAAAGAAATTGCTTACAGGTTTTCTTGTCATTTTTATATAAAAATAGTGTTTGAACCAAATATTTTACCATTATATTAGTTAATATAATCTCTATCATTGCCAAATTTTTACTTAGAAAATATTATATAGAAGATAGTATGCTCTTTTAATAATAAATATTTAATTTAATATATAAATAAAATTTGAGAAAATTCAAAAGTCAATAAAATTTGAGACTTAAATAAATTTTAATCAACATAATTTAAATGATAACACTGTCATTGTCGGTCCCTAGCCCGGATGTGAAAAGTGGAGGGTTGCGTTAGGTAGTCGACACCCAGCGTAAAACTTGTTGAAAAAATCATGAAATGAATCTTTTTTATCATTGTATAAGTGATAGGGCATCCCCTGAAAGCGACACGTTGTATAGTCTGAATACAGTGATAAGTGTGCAAGGACCGCCACACCGGCATCTGGGTGCAATGTCAAATAAGCAAGGGTTCTCACATTACAGAAGGATGCGAGTAAAGAAGTTAGTCCATGAAACAAATAAAATTAATATTATGATAGGATATTAGAATATATATTTTTTCAATGGTAAATTAAAGAAATTAGTTGATATTACGATTCACAAAAAGATTAATATCTTGTGTATTCAAGAAACTAAATGGGTTGGAGAAAAGGCTAACTTAGGTTTTAAATTTTTGTATTCTGGTAAAAATCACACTATAAATGGTGTAGGCATAATTACAGATAAGAGCTTGAAAGATAATGTTGTAAAAATTAATAGAGTTAGAAATAGAATTATAGTCATTAAGATTATCACTGATACTAAGATTTTTAATATTATAAGTGTGTATGCTCCTCATGTAGGTTTAGATATAGGATCTAAAGATAAATTTTGAAACGACTTATAAGACTTGATACAAATGATAACTCTTGAAGAAAGAATTTTTATTGGAGGAGATTTAAATGAACATGTCGGTAAAGTGGTAGAAGATTTCAGAAATATTCATGGTGGCTACGGTTTTGGAGTGACTAATGATGAAGGTAGAGTTATTTTAGATTTTGCTTTAGCTTATGATTTTGTTATTACTAATACTTTATTCAAGAAAAAAGATGAGCATCTTATTACTTATAAGAATGAATCTAATAAAACATAAATTGATTATTTTTTTATGAGAAGAAAAGATCATCGCGATTGCAAAGATTGTAAGGTCATTCAAAATGACGATTTCAGTACCCAACATCATTTATTAGTTCTAGATTTTAAGATGAAAACTTGTAAAATAAAGAATATTATGACTTATCATCATAGAATCATGTGAGGGAGCCTAAAAGACATAAATAAAAGTATTTTTATGAGTAAAATTCAAGATTTTAAAATTTGGGATGTTCATGATGAAACAAATACTATGTGGGATAAAGTAACAAACACTATTAAACAAGCAGCAAAAGATGTACTTGGAGAATCAAAAGAAAAAGTTTCTATGAATAAAAATAATTTGTGGTGGAATAATAATGTGCAAGAAAAAATAAAATATGAGCAGTTATGTTATAAAAATTGCTTTAAATGTAAAAGTTCGAAGAACTAGGAAAAATATTACACGGCCCGCAAGAAATCTAAAAGAACAATTTGTGACGCTAAAAATTCTGTTTTTAATGATCTTTACAATAGATTAGATACTAAAAATGTTGAAAAATATATGTATAAACTAGTCAAACAAAGAGAAAAGATTTAACTTAAGTGCATTAAAGATGAAAATAAAAAAATATTTTTTTAAGAGAAAGATATTCAACAAAAGTGGGTAAGTTATTTTTGATAAACTTTTTAATAAAGTTTCTGAAAATACAATCGACCTTAGTGATCTTAATATTGTTAATATTAATAAAAAGTTTCATTTTTATCGTCGCATTAATAAAAAAGAAGTTGAGGAGGCTTTAAAGAAAACCAAGGGTAGAAAGTCTGTAGGATCTTATGATATCCCAATTGAAGTATGTAAATATTTAGGAAATTTGGGAGTTTCTTGGCTTACTAAACTCTTTAATATTATTTTAAAAACTAAAAAGATGTCTGAGGAGTGGAGGAAGAGTATTTTGGTTCCCATTTTTAAGAATAAAGGGGATGCACAAGAGTGTGCAAATTATAGTGGGATTAAGTTGTTGTGTCATACTTTAAAACTATGGGAGAGCGTAATTGAACATAGCTTAAAATGTATTACAAAGATTTCTCATAATCAATTTGGACTTATGTCGGGCAGGTCTACTATGGAAGCTATGCATTTATTGAGAGGTTTGATGGAGAAGTTCAGAGATAATAAGCAGAATTTACATTTGATTTTTATTGATTTAGAAAAAGCTTACAATAATGTTCCAAGAGATATCCTTTGAAGAGTTCTTGAGAAGAAATGTGTTGATTTGACTTATATTCAAGTCATTAAAGATATGTATACTAGAGCTGTTACTTGTGTTCGAACTGAAGGAGGATTGACCAAATATTTTCCTATTTCTGTTGGATTACATGAGGGATCGGATTTAAACCCATACCTTTTTGCTTTAGTTATGGATGGTCTTACTGGACAGTTACAAGAGGATGTACCTTGGTGTATGCTTTTTGTTGATGATATCCTTCTCGTGGATAAGAAGAGAAAAAAAACCCAAAAAAAACTTGAATTATGGAGGTCTGCATTGGAGTCTAAAGGCCTTCATTTGAATAGAACTAAAACTGAATGCATGAAATGTAATTTTAATAGTAGTAACTCTAGTGACGGAAGTGTAACTTTGGGTGATTAAATTATTAAAAGGTGTGAAGATTTAAATATCTCGGGTCTGTTGTTTAAAGCGATAATAATATAAATGTGGATGTTAATAGTGGAATTCAATGGAATTCAAGTTGGTTGGTTG
>NW_018164444.1:34879158-34947011 GCF_001263595.1 Phalaenopsis equestris | reverse complement strand
TTGTGTGATAGAAAAGTACCACTTAGACTGAAAGGAAAATTTTATAAGACGGTGGTGACACCTGCAATGCTCTATGGCGCTGAATGTTGGCCTTTAAAAGAGAAGCTTAATACTAAGTTAAGTGTTGTCAAGATGAGAATGATCAGGTGGATGAGTGGCTTTACACTTAGAGACAAAATGTAAAATGAATATATTCGTGATAAGGTTGGTGTAACTCCTGTGATGTGATTAGAGAGAGCGGTCTAACATGGTTTGGTCACATTGTTTGGTCACATTAAGCGTCGACCATCTGATGATCCAATTAGAAGAGTAGATGTTTTAGATTCAACTTACGTTAAGCAAGGTAGAGGTAGACCTAGAAAGACTTGAGTTTATTGTATAAAAAATGATCTTAATTTATTAGAACTAAATTTATTAGAACTAAATGATAACTAAATGATAATATGACACTAAAGAGGATGCAATGGAGAAAAAGGATTCATGTAGCCGACCCCACGTAGTGGGATTAAGGCTTTGTTATTGTTGTTGTTGTATAATTTCAATGATAAAACCAAAATATAAAATTAAAATAAAATAAAATACATTAAATATCAAAAATAGTAATCAACCAAAAAAAATGAATACTAACCTAAAATTATTTGAACATAAAGCTATTTAAACATACATATCCTAAAACCAAAATATAAAAAATCTTAATTAGAGCCTAAAATTTCATAATTACCATTTTACCCTTAAAGCTCTCCATTTTATAAACCTTTAAGTTTGATCCAATTAACTTTAAAACTTTGCTAGTACCCTACTCATAGGTTTATTAGAATATCAGAGGAGAATTTATATTTTTCTGATTTTTATTTAATTTTTAAAAATTATTTTAGTCCAAATAAAATAAAAACTTTCAATAATAATTAATATAACTAAGTAAAATAAATTTTCTATCCTTAATGAAATTATTCAAGGTTTATTTAGGTCTGAGGACCACTAGACATAATCTTTCGTGAATTATTTTAATTCTTACAATTTTTAGATGAATTTAATGAATAAATAAATTGAAAATATATTTTATTTCAAATATATTTTTTTATATTTTTCATAAATCTCTAAAATACATTAAATATCAAAAATAGTAATCAACCAAAAAAAAATGAATACTACCCTAAAATTATTTGAGCATAAAGCTATTTAAACATACATATGATAAAACAACTTCATAAAATTACACAAGCATGAAAAAAACGAAATATTCAAATTAAAAGGACCTAATTTTAACTGAAATTAATAATTTAAAAATAAATAACCTCATATATACATAAAATTAAAGATAAATAACACTAATTCTTTTTAATCAAAAAATTAGAGTAAACTAAAAAATTATTTTAACTAAAACAAAAACTTAACTGAGCTTGTACATACACCTAAACGCAAATCAAACTTAACCTATTGTTTAAACCAAAATGCAAGCCGAATACTTAAATTCCTAAATCCCAAATGCAAATACTCTTCCAAAATGAACCAACAACAAACCCTGTTAAATCCAACCAGTAAACAATCCCTAAACCACATTCAAATCTGAAACCAAACAGTCCATAAACCTTGCACAAATTATGCTCAAACTCAACTCCAAGCTTTCACAAGTTCTGCCACCTAATAGCTCCTTCAATCCAACTCCAAACTTGTACAAATCCAACAATCAATCATAACACTTATTAGCTGTTTGATCTTGCCTAAACCTAGCCACCAAACAACCATCAATCCTGTCCAAATCCAACACCTAAGCTTCACTCCAAAATAAAACCAAACGACTATTAAAAGCCAAAGAAAACATTCACAAACATGCCATCCAAAAAGCCATTCAAGCTCGTCTTTGCCAGATTAATTGCTGCCCAAAAAGTTTGAACCACCTGAGCTCATCTTTAGCTTAACCAAAGACCCAGCCCGAGCACAGGTTCACTGCCAAAACTGAGCTCCACATTCACCATAACTCCCTGGACAGTTGACCATCTCCAATTGGCTATTTCCAAACTACCTAGGACACAGCATGTACTCTGCTCGCAGTCGCCAGCAGCATGACACCAATGATTGGAGCCAACCAACCAAATCATCTATATAAATACCCCCATGGAAGCCTCATTTGAGGATTGTTGAGAGAAAACCCAAAATTGAACCTCAAACTCTCTAGAACGTTCTCGTTTCCCTCCAAAAACTTCCCTGTAAGCCCCTTTACTTCCATATCCCTTATTTCCTCTCTGCAAATCTCTAGATCGAAACACTGGCCGAACCAAGACACTTGCAATTCCCTTCACACAGTACTCAATTTCTTTCTCTAAGCCTTCGAAAAGCTTTGTAATACCACAATACCCAATCCTTCATGCAATCCCTAATAAATTTAGCCCTTTACTCCACTATTTCATCAAAGCCGTATACCCATCCGATCAAGAACTTGCTCCAAATTATTGGAGCACTGCTGATTCTTCAAGACCGTTCGTGAGGACCAGAGGAAGGTAAGGAAGTCATTAATTGCTTGGAACGTTTCTACATAATAAGGTACTATTAAAATCTTAGCTTAAGGATCTCGGCACTTGGCCCTTTATGAAGGGAACCATAGGCTCGTTGGATGTATAGGATCATGGAAGACGATGCTTTTAGCTGTACTAGATTTGCTTGATGAGGTTTTGATTCATGAGATCAAGCTATTCTTGATCTATGGTTGTAGATTCCTGGTCATGCAAGTATGATAAATGGAAACTGACAGCTCCAAAATATTCGCACGATTAATCACTTGATCGAACGCATATCATGGTAGGAGCCAATCATTGGCAATTAATTAGATGACCAATCAAAGAACGTCGCATGTTTAAGTGGCTGAATTTGATCGTGCCACGTGGCCGCTAACAAGAATTTCATTTAAATCATTTAATAAAATTAGAAATTACATAGAAACTAAATAAAAATGATAAAAATAAATACAAAATAGTTGTGTATTCAGAAAATTGTGTAGAATAACTGAAAAATAAAAGCAAACAATGAACACATATAGTTGTGTAGAATACTTGAAAAATAAAAGCAAACAATGAACACATATAAATTGTGTTAATTAATGAAATACATAAAATAAATAAATAAATCATAATAATTAAACTCAAAGTCAAAATAAAACAAAAAATTCACAGAATATTTATATGAATATGATTCACTTTGCAATTTTAACTAGGTCAAAAAAGTAGTGATCAAATAAATTTTAAATTTCTTTTATAATATCCATTAGTTTATAATTAAAAATAATAATATATTAATAGATGAAAATTAATCAAAACTGCAATAAAAATAATCAAATCACTGTTAAATGCATTTAGGGGTACCTAATGACTATTATCAGTAATTAAAGAATAAATTGAAAAAATTATAATTAAAAAAAACAATAATATTAATAATCATAATTGAATAATTTGCATAACTAACCTTTCAAATAGAAAACTCTCAAACTCACTCATCTGAACTTCAAATCTCATCAAATTTTCACCAAAAAAACATCATAAAAGAAATACAATAATAAAACCAAATTCAAATAATTTTGACCAAAAAAATAACAATTAAACAATTAAACAAATCCAATAAATCATAGAAAACTCATTTGAACTCAAACGGACTTTAATTTTTTATGGTGTTTGGAATTACATGCTAAACACTTCTGCAAATGTTCATGATGTTTGGAAGTCATTAGGATTTATTTGATTTTATGAATTGAAGAATACAATAAAAATTCAAAAAACATTTAAAAATTAATAAAAATTAAAATAATAATAAAACTCAAATTAAACACATCTGAAGGCATTTCTAACCTCCCAAATAAATTTTATAAATTTTTTAGCACATTTAGATCAAAATATTCATTTTATTTGAAAAATACAAAATAGATCAAATTTTAATAATAAAAAATATCAAAAATTTTCAAAAACACAGAAAATTAAAATTATGATGTATATTTTTTTTCATGAAATCCCAAATCAGTTCTCTGAGTGAATTTTAGTATTTTAAAAGATATTGTCATTCATTAAATGCGTATATATGTTTTACAAGTATGCATATGCATTTAAAAAATATTAAAATAAATAAAATTAAAATTTAATATAAAAATCCTAAGAAATTAATAAACCACCTCAAAACACTAAATGCTTGAATTGAATCACCTTTTGCTAACATTTGAACATCAAAATAAAAGAATCACAATTTGAATATAAGACCCAATCTCTTGACCCACCACAGATCACACAGACAATAGATGATTTGTTAGGCCACTGGCCTTAAATTTAGGTTAGATCAATTTTGATTATGATCATTATAGATTGTTTGTGTGATTGTTGTGTTTGTTATGATTTTCCGCTAGAATGAATGTTAGGAAGGCTTGTGTGTTAGACTAGATGTTAGAGAAAATATTTTAATTATTATAATACTAATTTTCTATAGGAGGTCATGATGTTTGATACTAATCATTTTTTGCAGTAAGTGCTAAAATTCATAACCTTACACAATCTAGTAGGACGGTGAATCTGGTGTTGTTAGAGCGAATATTTTAATTGTTCTAATACTTATTTTTACATGAGGTCACGATGTTTGATATTAATCATTTTTTGCAATAAGTGCTAAAATTCATGCCCTTAAACATAGTTTAGTAGGACAGTGAATCTGGTGTTGTGGTGTTAGGCTCACTTAGGGCCCGTTTGGGGGAGCCTATTTAGTGCGGCGGTGTTTTGAAAACGACACCTACACGTTTGTTTAACGAGTTCGGGCGGCGTTTTCGTAGCGCCGCCATTATTTCTTTAATATACGAGGTCGCAGGATCGACCCTGCAACCAGCATTATTTACCTTCGTTTTACCTAGTCGCCCTTTATCTCGTCAGCCCTAACGCAATCCCGCATGCTTCGCCTCTCGAGCTCTCGTGCTCGATTCGACTCCTCACTGCTCCTTCACCTCTCATTTGCCCTAAATCCTCCCTAAGCCCTCTCATAACAGTCGATTTGTAAGTATTGAATGAAATGATTTTTGGTTAGTTAATGCTCCCTCAGTTGGATTTTGTTAGGTAATACTGGGCTTTCGATTGATATGCTATATGGAATTTTCTCGTTTTTTGAATGCGTTTGGCATTTTAGTATGTTCCTTCTCGTCTTCTCACATTTTTCTCCCCAATTCTTTAGGATTTGTGTGTTATATCTTGGGGTTTCTATCTTGGCATTTAAGTATGTTTCTTTGGTTGGAATTGCCAAGAGAGCAAGTTATGCTGACAGTGCAATTTGGTTTGGTAGAAGCATGTTGAAATGAGTTGTTCTTGTTGGACGGTTGCAGTGCAGTTTGGAGCTGTGCTTGCTCTTAAATTGTTAAAGTTTAGAGTTTCTTATTATGCCACCAACGTTTGTTTCTGAAATTTTGTAGCTCACTTGTTGTCCCATATATGTTTCGAACTATCTATTTAAATAATTTTTTTGTCGAAGCATGAAATGGGGGCAGAGTTTTAGGTGTTTCAAGTGTAAATACATAAGAATTAATTGGTATGTATATAAAGCTTTTGTATATGATTGCATGCGTTAGATATGCAAATTTAAGTTTTGGGTGTAAATGTAAAAGAGTTTTATGTGTAAATGCATGAGAGTTTTAGGTGGTGCTTCTTAATTTCTTGAGTGCTTGTTTTGATGAGCTCTTGTTGGCTAACATGGGAATATTTGATTACTTGTTTAAAGCCGGATGACTTGGCTTTTTGAATGTGTATTTTAAAGGAGATTTATGGTTTCTCCTAAGCAAGTTTGAGGAATTTTTTTGAGCCAGAATCATTTAGCTGCGCTGGAGTACTTGAATACGCATGTCATAAATTAATTCCTGTTAGCTGCTCTGTCAAAAGAATGTTTTTGATATTGCCTATACACACAAAGTAGGTAGTTAGGGAAGAATTACCTATTGGAGAAACTTACTCAATACTAATAAATTTATGCATATTATGGAATTGACTATAGGTATTGGTGATATGGCATTACACACACACACACACACACATATATATATATATATATATAGTTTATATTCAGTAATACAAGGCCAAGAATGGCCATCCCTTTTCTTTAGAGTTGCATATGGTCAATGCAAAGCTAGCATGAGGGTTCATTGTTTAATAATTGAACATCTGCTTCTAATGTTTTCAGGTGCTTTTTTTTTCATTCTTCTCTGATTTTTTGTATTTAATTCGAATTATTTTGTCTTCATTGTAAAATGGTCTAACAATATGTTCTTGTTATATGCTAAGTTAATTTGTTTAACTATAAATTCTTCATTTAGTTCCAAAATGGCTAAGACGAATGAAGTGTGTCGTCAGCAATGTGGTATAAGGAAGTAACAAACATTTTTACAATCTTTATATTAAAGAAATTGAGCTCGGAAATAGGTCAACTATGCAATTTAACAAGGAAGGTAGGCATAATATTGTGATGGGGTTCAAAGAATTGACGAGAAGGGATTACGACGGGCTCAAATTCAAAAACAAATGAGATCAATTGAAGAATGAGTGAAAGATATAGAAGGAGCTGAAAAGGGGATCCACTGAGTTGGGTTGGTTTAGTTAGTTGTCTGAGAACTCACACTCACTCTTTTTTTAATTTATGTCTTTTTGTTCGATACGGTTTTGGTTTAATTCAATTCTCTTATAAATATATAAACATTAATTTAATTTTCTGATCGAACTAATGATTTTTTTTGTTTTTATCTCTGTAGAAATATGAGCTTCAGGATTTCAAGGACCTCCCGAGTTGTGTTATGTTGTTGCAAACTACATGCTTGTTGACCTCATTTTTTGTGAGGTCTTTTCTTCTCCTCCTTAGAGCCTAGGATCTAGCTCTAGAAGTTCTTATTAATCGTCTTAAAAAATTAGAATTGAGACACACCCTTTTAGAAATTCTAGTCACTTCTTATTTTCCTTTGATGTCTAGCATTTTCGACACAAGACCATCGTCTTATGAACGAGCGGTTATGGGCTATTTTGTGAAGACTCGAGGGAAAAGTTCTTAATAGGACTTCAAGCCTTAGGAAAACATCGTCACGACTTTTTCGTCACATGCACACACCAAATGCACAAAATTCACAAAATTGCACGAAATCGGACTTCAATTAAGCCCAGAGGACGGGTGAAAATGCAAACTTCTCCGGACGATATCCGACGATAAAATGGACTGCGCCAACGCGTCCGGGACACCAATTTTGGTAGGGACACCTATATTGCCATGTTTTCGACACGAGAAAATTAACACGCAAATCGATAAATTCATCAAGATGACCTCCGACGGCGAAACAGACCGTGTCAGCGCGTCCAGAACATCAGAATTACCTAAAAAGGACATCCAATTTGCAATGATTTCACACACAAATTAAAATGTGCAAATCAATTTTTTTTACTTTAAAAATTAAGTATTTTCACACTTATATTTTTAATTATATAATATTTATAAAATCTAATTTCTATTCACCTAACCCACGACACGGCATTGTTTCTTTTTTCCCTTCTTCGACCGAGAGCAGCTCGGGCGTGCCCTAACTCCCGCGCCTCATCTCCTATGCGTAGATCGATCCAGCGGCGCCATGGCTCGCCGAGCCCAATCTTCCTCTCCCGCGTCTTCTCTGTCATTCGCGCATGAGATGGCTCGCCTTCTTCTCCTCACACGCGGCATTTCTCTGTCGATTCGCATACGCGGCTCGTCTCCTCGAGCTCCACCTGGCTGACGTTCCTCCTACTCGAGGCTATACTCGCTCCCTCTTTATTGTGACTCTTTTTTTCCTCTTTTCGATTGGTTGGTTAGGGCAGAAAACAAGTGACTTCCTTTCGTTTCTCTGGCTTTTTGGCTTACGGTGTGACGAGAGGAGTTTTTTGCGTCTTCTTTTGGCTATCTGGCTACTTGAGTAAAAAAAAAGAGAGAAAGGGAGAGTGTTCTTGAGAGAAGGATTTTTTTAGAGAAGCTTGGCATTTTCTTTCTTCCTTTTTCATGGTTAGCAAGTGGATTTACTCCTCTGTTGTTCGAAAGAAAATTTCCTTCCTCTCTGTCGTTCGAAATTTTTGCGGTTGGGAAACTAGAAACCCGAAGATTTGCGTGAGGCTTTTGCGTGAGGCTTTCAGGAGAAATTTCTGTGGTGTTTTCTTCGATCTTATTTTAGTTCTTTGTTTTAAGTTTGCACTAAAAAAGATATTCTTCTCCTCTCCTCTATTTTTACATCATTTCGGATGGCATGAAATTTGGAAATTTATTTTGAAGCTTAAGCATGAGTATTTGCTTAGATAGTGAGAAATGAAACATACATATATGGATCATCTTTATTTTCCTTACTTGAAGCACTTAAAAACATGGCTAGTGTGGTCTTGGAATGCATTTTACTTTTTAGAAATACATTTGAAAAGGGCATGTATTTGAGCGTATGTTCTATCTCCTCTTGCTGCCCATTTGTTGAAATATATGCTGGAAATTACTTTTACGAGTTGGAAAATTATGTTTAGGGCTCACATCTTGCTTCTCTTGCTGCCCCTTGATGGAATATATGTAGGAAATTACTTTTAAGAGTTGGAAAATTATGTTTGGGGCTCACATCTTGTTTCTCTTGCTGCCCCTTGATGTAATACATGCTGGAAATTACTTTTAAGAGTTTGAAAATCATGTTTGAGGCTCACTTCTTGCTTTCCTTGTTTCCCCTGTTCGAATATAAGTTGGAAATGAAATGTTGAGGTCTTTTATTCTTGTTATTTTATAATTAAAGAAGTGTTATAATTTATTTCAATACTGAGAAATATTTGGGCTTTAAGTATTTATTACACTTATCTATTTCATGTTGTCAATTCATGCTTAAAACATAAGATGGAGTGCGGGAATTTTTTTTAAAAAAAAAATTAAAAAAAGTCTGAGAACTTATAAAATCTAATTTTATTTTATGGCTTTGTTTGGACCCATTTAGTGAGTTCGATCTATCTGGAATTACTTCTCTGTTTTGCTCCCTTTTCGTTGGATTTGGTTTGACCCTTTGTGATGGGCTCGGTTTGGGCTCCTTTTGGTGATTTATGGGGGCTTAGGCCTTAGTTTGCCCCTTGTGCTGGGCTCGGTTGGCTCTTTTTTTGGGCTCGGTTTGTGCTCCTTTTAGTGATTTATGTTGGCTGAAATCTCTTATTTTTTTCGAACATTCCTTGGGCTTGGGCTTGCCCATATGTTGGGCTCAGGATGCTCTTTTTTCAGGCCTTACCCGTGAGCTAGTTTAGGGCTTAATTAAGTCTGGTTTGGGGTTTGGTTTGGTGGATATTTTGCTCTTTTCCCTAGTTTTACTTATGAGCTTGTTTGGGGGCTGGTTTGGCGGCTGGTTTGCTCCTTTTCTAGGTTCTACCCGTGAGCACTCTTCTCTCTTTTGGTCTTACCCGTGAGCTATAATTTGTGATCTCTTGATGGAATGTATTGAGCTAGTGGGTGTTTCTCTCTTTACCTTGGACACTTCCATGGATAATTTCATGTTTATAAAAAATGAATGATAAAAAAAAGAGAGCTTTTGCTTAAAAATGAAATTGATATTGGTATAGCTTTTGAAAATTTTGAAATTCATTCCCTATGGATTATTCTCTTTTGCTTTGTGACATATGAAAAGTTATTGAAACTTTGTTTCAAGAAATCATAAACTTGATATAAATTGAATTCATGAGGGGTTTGGAAATGCGCAAGATTGACATTTGGAAATGATATCCTTCTCGGGATTGATCCGACCATTTCCTTTTAACGAATTTAAACATTTTAGACCGATACATTCATGATTCCGTTTTAAGCTTTATTGATTCGACTTTGTTTTAAAAATGGATCGGTCTCCTTTTCGTTCGTTTTGTTTTCCCTTTTTTTTAACGGTCAAGCTAAAATTGGGAATTTTCGATTTAATTATATTCAAAAATGATTCATAGTCTTAAGGGAAATATGAGAGAAAGAGAAAGGGATAGAAAATTAAAAATAGAATTTGGATCTTCGAGGTGATAAAACCTAAAGGGGGATAGAATAGCAAACCATCTACCGTTACTTTTTGCATATGAAAGATAAAACTGTAAATTGGAAGAATATTTGAGGGTTGGAAGAAAGTGAGAGTTTAGATAACAATTAGGGACATTGATTGGAAATATTAGTAGACCTGCACTTAGGTTTCTTAAGTTTTGAATCAGCTTAAATCCAACTACCCTAAGTAGGATTGAAGCACACTTCACAACTCTTTTGCCAAAACTATAGGTTTACCCCCCTAGGTTTTAAGAGCTTGATGGTGAGTTAAGCTTAATCTAAAGAGGTTTGAGGGTTAGTTAAAATGCACTTAGTTGAAGTTAGACACTTTAGGACACTTCAAGTTTAAACTAAAGTGTAGGCTTCCTGGGTCTTAGGATCATCCTAATTTTCAAATAAACCTAAGAAGTCAAACATCTGACCCCAGTTTGTGAGATAATTAGGACACTAGACATGAAGGTGCACTAAATTGTGATTCATGACTAGTTTAATTAAATCAAATAATGAAATTTTTACCTTAACTTGAGCAAAACTGAAACCCAATGCTCCGGGATTTGAGTTTGTCTTACACTCAGATCCTCCTGGCGATTGGGGACATCCCCAATATCACACATAAATCTCCTATTCTTGGTCATTTATATGTAATATTGTATTTTGTTTTGTTTGTCTTCTTCATACGATTTACCTATTTTCTCAAGTATTTTTCAAGCCATACTTTCCTCTTTTACACAGCGCATAATAGCTAAACTTAAATGAGCAATGAACCTATCAGGTGTATAGGTTTAATTTATATTGCAGCATTTTATCTCAAAGCATGTTATATTGTTTTCATAGTCTGTTATACTATTTTCTCAGCATTATTTTCTCAGATACTATTTTCTCAGCATGTTATACTACTCTTTATAGCATGTTATACTCTTCTTTCAGCATGTTATATTGTTTTTCCTCTTTACTATACAATATATTGTTACTTTTCTTTCACACTGCATGTTTTATTGCTTAGTTTTTGTACTATGTCTTAGTATAGAATAATCTAGTGGTTAGGTGCATTTTCAAAACTAAAACTAAATCAGGAGGTGCTACTACGAAGAGTTTGGAGCGAACATCGTGGGCAGCACGACGAGGAATAACGAGGAATAACTTCCAGGTGGATCTGCAGCAACAAAACATCTTCACATCACATAAACATTCACATCACCTATCACCTTCTTTAGTTCAAATAACAACTCATAGGATCACTCTTTAGGCTTTTTGTACAATTCTGTTGTGCTTTTTGTACAATGGATCACTCTCTAAGCTTTTTTGTACAACTCTGTTGTACAATTATAAGTCTTAACGCTTTAGGATTCCGAGATTACCGTGCGGTACAGCGTAAATCCTCTTATCTTTTTAGGCTATTTGCACAGTCTGATATTATGCAAACATAAGTTCTAAATCCTAAATAATTTGCAGGATTGAAATATCAAATAAACATTATTTCAAAGACATAAAGCCAAACAATAAGATAGTTGGGAGTTCACCGGGATTTTCCCCGGATCCGCAATATCCCCCTCTTTTCTTCCTTTCAGATTCCTTAAATAATTATTCCTATTTTGAGTCATTCCCATTTGATTTTCTCATGCCATTTGATTTTCCCATTTGATTTTCTCATGTCCAACCGTGAAAACCTAAACTTTGAAATCTTGAAGGCAAAACCACCTGATCTTAATCGAGAGTTTTTTTAAGTGACTCCCAGTCATTTAAGATGTAATTAACTATGGGGGTTTGTCTCTATAGAGAACCTGAAACCCAGATAAAATAAACTCTATCTAATTTTTATGTTAGATAGGGGAACTTGTTGGTCTTTTTATAAAATATTTCGCAGACCAAAACGGATGTCACAAATTGTTTGATCTAGGTGATTGAATCTCTACTACAAGTGATATATTTATTCTTCAAAATAAGTGTATTATTTGTAGTATTGTATTCAATTATCTAAATCATTTAAAATGTGAGACCCGTTTGGTCTCATCTATTTTAAAATTAAAATTAAAATGTTACTTTTAAAAATCAAAAAGGGTTATATTCATAATTAAATTATTTTTGAAATCACAAAATCATCACTTTTTTTCAAATCACGAAGTTTAAAAAAAAACGACCGACAATGCTCTCTTACTCACGTCATTTCAGCCTCACAGCTACAGGAGAGTTTTACAATTGTCGCAGAGGCATTTCTGCGAGGTGCAATTTCTTCTGTTAGACCAACATTCCTGCATATTTCACTGCCAACAGTGATCGGGGCACGATGGTTTATCAGGAAGACAATGCAGCTTGTGACATACGTCATCAGGGTTTTAAAATCAACATTTAAATAATTTTAATTATATTTGAAATTGTTTTTCTCTTTATTTTATTAGTTTTGATACTCACGCGTAATTGAGGAATGTATTTTATTTTTTAAAACTATTTTTTATTGATTTTTTGCTTTTGTTGTATCAATTATATTGCAGATGCAGTTCTATTGCAAATAACATTACTTAACAGTGGCAGAATGGTCATTTATCCAGAAACAACTACAAATAAGTTGTTCTGAATAAGTTCCCCCAAACAACAAGCCAATTTATCGGAACAATCTATAGAATATCAGATTGTTAGGATAATCTGTAAATAAGCTGATTATAAATAATCTGCAGCTGTCCCAAACATACCCTTGGAGTTCTGTAATTAATGTAATTGTGGTGTGTTTTTCAGCTATTGAGTTTGTACTAGAGTTGGGTGAGTCTGTTAGTTGTCAGTTGGCTATGATCAATGGGTAGTCTGAAGTTAGGTCGACTCGACAATAGAGCGAGAATGAACCTCAACTTGACGATGGAGCAAGGATGAGCTTCGACTTAACAACAAAGCGAGCATGAACCTCAACTAGAGGATGGAGCGAGGAGGACACTTAACTTGATGACGGAATGAGAATAACCTCAACTCAACTAAAGAATGAAACTTAAATTCAATTCAAAACAAAGAATGAACCAAAAATAAAGCTCAGCATGAAAACTCACATAGGCCTAGCCAACCAGCCAAATGGTCTTAGGTTTAGACCTGGCTATATAAAAAGCAGAGCCTCGACTGCCATATTATTCTCTTTTCTTTTGGGGTGCATAGAGGTACACGGCCGCACCGATCATTTTGAGTTTTATTATTTTGTTTTACTTTGTTTGTCTGGTTCATTCTTTTGGTTGTGTTTTCTTGTATTTGCATGATTAAAACTACATGTCTCTCCAAGGTTTATTGGTTGTGTGCTTTGATCTGGAAGTGCGGTGCGCTTTAAGAAAATAAAATTTTCACCCTATTTATCAACGTAAAACATTTTTTTTCAAAATCAAACTCACAATCAAACAAAAAATAAAACGAAATAAAAATACATTCACAACATTGCATTGCATTGCATATAAGCAATATAAAATAAAATTCAGTAAAAATCATATGCATCATAAAATCATATAGTTTTTATTCTGTCTTCACGCCTTCTCCCATTGCACGGAAAGAGAAGATCTGACTAGTGTGGCTCACCAACCTAATCATGTGGTGTTTGTCTTTCGTACTTGATAATGTCTTAAAATCTACTATGTATACATCATTAAAGATTGCACACCCTATGTATAGCCTTTTGAGCACAAAATACAACACCAAAATGAACCAAATCAATTATTTTAATTAGGCCAATAAAAAAAGCATTTTAAATTTTAAAATGCAAAATGACTGTATAAGTTACAAACATTGCATACTCGACATATTTAAACTAGTTTATTTTTATAATCAATTCATAAAACTTTTTCTTTCTAATAAATAACAGTCCAACATATCTTGCATTTCATATGATTGAACTTTATGATTTTGAGACATTAGGTGGGTTTAGTTGGCAATGCAAGATTGTAAGTTCGTTAAAGTCAGACTTCATTCGGTCACTTGTGGGATTGAGTTATAGGTCCATTTGCTTGCATTTCATTTGTCTTGGTTCGAGATTCTACTTTTTTAGTGGATCTCATCTTTTGTCTAATGTTTTAAGTCTATTCATCCTACTAGGACAAAGTCCTCATCTCTTAGGGTTTCAAACGATATGATGTCATTGGGATATAAGTTCTTAACTTTTTGAGAAAATGCTCAACTCAAACAAGTAAATCTCTAATTTCAAAATCACTAAAGCCTGATCATATAATAGTAGAAGTGTTTATGAGTTTCTCATTATCCGAGTAGTTCCAATTTTACTCCTTTAAACTCCGAAAGAACTATTCCAAATTGAACTATTCTTTTTTAAATTCCAAATATCAATTGCAAAAATTCAACTTCAAAATTCTTAGGAGACTTAGCCGCAACTTTAATCGAAATTTTTTCTAAGAGATTATTTCTCTTAAGTTGTAATTAACTATAGAAGCTTATTTTTATAGAAATTTTATAACTTAGAATAATAAAACCTTATTTTTATATGAACTTTGAAAGGATAATAATTTTTCAACATTGGAAACAAAGATAATAAATTGCATTATTTTATATGATTACAATGCATTTTATAAAACTTTTCATAATTTATTTTTTTTTAAATAATAGTTTAAAAATTTTGAAAATAAAGACATAGGTTGCTTTATTTTTCATTGATTGGTTAATCTACATGCCATCGTCAGCACACAAAAATTACAAAAATAGAAAACCTAATTACAACAGATTTCAGCACAGTTACATCAAATAAGCTTCCACGTTTCATTTGCAGCTTTGATGTTCTTTCTTACTATCAGCTTCCAGCTCAATTTGCTTCTTTAAAATGTTTTTGCACAGGATGTAACAGTACTGTAAGGAGGCTTATACATTATATGACATTTTTGTACTGATTAGCTGTTGAGCACTCTTAAACACCACAAGAAAAACAGCCCAATCCGACTGAGTAACCAAAGAATTTTCCATGGGATATTATTGCCAGATTTTACTGCTGAATTTCCCTCAAAATATTTCGAATGAAAACCCAAAGAAAGATCAGTAGGTTCATCTTCAACTTGCCTCTGGCAAAATGTCTGAAATTCAGTCGAAAAACCGGTGTATCAACTGTGGTCATTTTACATCAAATATGATGCCGTAAACTCATTTCTTTTCATTCTCTCTCTCGCGGCCAACTTGACTCTTCCATTTCAGAGTTCAATCTCCTCATTTTCTTCATTTTAACAAACATAAAACTCCTTATCTACCTTTATAATAATTTATTTGAGATTTATTTCATTAAATCTTATGTTCCATCAATTTGCAATTTTGGAAAAAAATGTTGAAACAAACCCTAAATTTGTTAAATATTTAATTGGATTTTGTTTATGGTAAAATATATTTGCATTTAGAGGTTAGATCTTTTAATTTCTTGTTTAAATTTGTTGATTCAGTTTAGGACATATTTTAAATTGATTTAAGTTTTGTGATAGTTCTGATTAAATCTAGTTGGGATTATATCAACTAATTAAGAAGAGAGTTTAGTGTGATCTAAAGCTTTAAGACATATTTATTTGAAGAAAAATATTATAATTGGTCTAAAAGTTTAAGCTCAAAACATTCTATTTAAGACTCGGCTCGAATTTAGATAACCACAAATATATAGAAAAAATATTTCTTCAACTCAATATATATTTCACAAGTCGAATTGGTCGATTTGAAGGCGAGGCGCGAACGACAAATGAGATGATTCGTAGATTGAAGCTAATTTATACTAATCGCCATTGAAGCCACGAAAAAGACATCTAACCATAAATCGAACTTTGCTGATGCATTCAGAACATCAAAATTATCTAACAAGCGGTCTTTTAAGATCAAAAGGAGCGAACATGATGAAAAAAACATGGAAAAAACACGTGCAATTTGGGCCCAAAATGCCTTGATGTGCCAAAAAATTGCTTAAACAAGCTCCGTTTGCAAAATAGACTATGTTGAAGGGTGTGAAACGTCAAATTTGCTCATAAATGACATTTATATTGCTTGGGTCTAGCTCATAATGGATCGAGACGAATTTCAAAGCAACAAGCACTTAAAATACAATAAAATTAAACTGATATAAATCCAATATGGATATTTACAATACAACCAGATCTTGAATAGTTTTTATCGAATCTGATGAATAAGAGGAATTGTCCTCAATTTCTTCTGAATTGCCAGAAGACTCCGTATTTTCTAGAGATGAATTCAAGATAATTTTAAATAATGATTGTTTAATATTCTCCTTAATATAAAGCTCATTTATTTTCTTTTTTACTAAGCATCTATTTGCATAATATCTGATCTTGTCAAATTTGAAACATTTTTTTAACTCTCTTTTTCTTATGAGAAAAGCTTTTTTTTAGTGGAATTTTTCGAAGTGTTGCTTATGATATTTTTTCTTTTTCAGAAAATTTGTTTCTTTTTCATTTAGAAATTTTAGAACATCATAAGCAAATTGCTCACAAAAAGCGTCTAATTATTTTCTTTTAGTTAATCTTTCTCTTTTGATCTGATATCTTAATTTGAGATCTATACATAAAACAAAATCTTCTTATACACAAGTGTTTATTAATTGTCCATATGTTAAATTCTCATATGGAATTCTTTTGATATTATTATCTAATAATTGTCTTTTTATCTTGTCAGCAAAAAGATTAGGTAATTTTTCCATAAATTTTTGTTTCCAATATGTATTATTCGCAGCTGGTAAAGACATTACTCGAATAGAAAAACAAGTTTTTACCATTGAAAATGAGTTAAAGTTGGACATCATAATTTATGTAAAAATGATCTAATTTGTTCACAATTGTCCGAAGCAATTCCCGTAAATGTTATAGAATATTAATAATCAGTTTATAAGCAGCATCGATATTTTCTTCATTGGGATTTTCTAATTTAGTAGGACTTAAAAATTCAGTTTTTTGTTCTTCCGTTAAATAATTGTCCCACTATCCTTCTAGCAGACCAGTAAGTCCACAAGTTAATTCAGTTACAATTTGATGGGGACTATTATTATGACCCTGAGCAGCGGAGGCATAAATCATCATTCGTTGTAATACAATTTGTATTTGTCTATCTTTTATTACGTCAATGTCTCATTCATAATTATTGAATGGGTTATAATCATTTTGATATTTATTATTAATTTATTTATAAAACACGTCTGCAGGTGTGAGTCTAGGATAATAATATTGACTTGTCTGCCTTGTTTGACATTAAGTAGAGGTTTTATTGTCTTTTAACTTAGGTATTTTAAATAATTCTAATTCAGAATTATGTTCTCGAAATTGATTTTATTTTTTTAGTTTCTTCATTTTCAAAATCTTTAGATTTAACAGACAATCTATCTGATGATCCATCATCTTTACTTAAAGTAGTGATATTAGTATCTTTTATTTTTTTAATTAATTCTTCAAAATCCTTAACAAGATTAGTAGGTGGTTGTATAGCGAGAGCTGAAGATATAATTGTCAGACTTATTTCTTTCTCTTTTTTAATATTAAGAAAATAAATAAGTTGATCAATTTTATTTTCTAACTTTATTAAATGATTTGAAATTAAAAATATATTATTGTTAGTAAAATTTAATTCTTTAATTACACCAATAAAATCTTAAGGATATTTAATTCAAAATTAGGATTCTATTTTCCAAATCTAAGACTATAGAGACAGTTGGAGGATAAATTAATTCTACTGTTTCTCTAAAATTAAGTTTCCATTTTCTGGTTAACATATCTAATTCACTTCCTAATTATTTATTTATTTGTTCACTAAACCAATATAAAAATGATATTAATCATGTTCCTTGAATTAATTGATTATGCATATCATCAAAATAAATTTCAAAATTTTTTCTACAATCATTTTTTATGATATAACTACGATATCAATTTCAAAAAATTTTGCATTTATACAGGTAATAATCATCAATTAAAACATCTTTAAAAAGTTTGTTTGAGTTGGACATTATTAAAGACATTATTAAAGTTAAAACTAGCCTCTGATGGCAAAAAATAGTTTTGCGTCCTATTAGGATGCAATAAATAATTATTAGATATATTTATATTTTCTATTCTTGGATTTAATGATGTCATTTCATCAGAATCATTCTGAGAGAGTTGAGGAAGGATAAGATATCCGTGGAAGAGTAATTGATCTTTTTTTATTAAATTTTATTAGAACATCTTCATCCTTATTTTGATTGATTTGTTATACATCCTGATTAACATGATGAAGATTTATAGCAGTTTGTAATTGTCATGATTCTGGGAAGCTAACTTCATCCCATTTAATAGTTCTACTAGTAGTTATATTCAAAGCTAATAAATTTGTTTCTATTATTGTGGATTTATCTGTGGGTTTCATATTATATTTAATATTTAGACAAAATATTCACGACTTTAAAATGAATTCGATAGGTTATAGCAATTGTTTCAGATCCAGGTAAAAATTTATATTCATGTAATTGGATTTGTATTTTAGCTACTTCAAAGAAATTAATATTTGTATGTTACAGACTTAAATTTGGAAAGTTATTAAAGAAAATTGGCCCATGACAAAGACTAGTTTCCTTAACTCGTATTAATGATTGTGCTCAATTAAGACATCTTGCATCTCTTAAACAACTAAAATTGATGCATTTAATCCTCTTAATATCAGAGATTTAAATGTAATTTATATTAATCCAATATGAATATATTTATAATTTTCTAAATAATTATTTAAATATTCTTGATTTAATAGAGAAATAGTTTTCTCATTTTCATCGATTGTTAAAGATTGTTCAACCGATTTTATAGAAGATTTTACTTTGAAATAAAAGGTTCCAATTTTATATATTATAGACTTTTCCACCTTAGAAATAATACATTTATTTATTTCTTTTTCATTTACAGAGTATTCCTGTAACTCTTTGTTCTTAATACTATTAGTTCTTGATTGAGAGCGTTTGAGATTTCGAGATAATAGAGTATTATTGTACAACAAAGAGGTGCTCATAAGCAAAATATCTAGAA
The DNA here is from genome assembly GCF_001263595.1 of Phalaenopsis equestris. Classification (NCBI taxonomy): domain Eukaryota; kingdom Viridiplantae; phylum Streptophyta; class Magnoliopsida; order Asparagales; family Orchidaceae; genus Phalaenopsis; species Phalaenopsis equestris. The sequence goes on along the minus strand of NW_018164444.1, from coordinate 34,927,983 downwards.
CTCTTTTTTTAAATAAATTTAATATTGTATTCTAACTGCAACTAGATGAAAACATTACTGCTCCACTGAGTAAGCCGAATCAACAAGAACCACGCAAAAATGCGTCCATCCTGGACATTAAAACGATCACATGCGATGATGGCTCGCAAATTAAGCTTGGCTAGAGCAATAATATAATCAAATCAAAAGGTCAAATTAAGTATAATTTGCATGTCAATCAAGGATATTGAGTTATAGAGCAACACCTTACTTTACAATGCGGGATATACCTATTCTGACAGGGTTATGTTACAATATTAAAATTACTTGTAGAAAAAAGAGCCTCATAAAAGATTTAGCCAATTATAACTCTAATACCAAATAGTTATCATGATATGAAATGAGAATATGACAATATATTGAAAAATATACAGGATTACAACTTGAAGGAACACCAGAAGAGCACCTTTTATTTTACAAACGAAGAGAAGACTGTGAATTTTCGATGTCTTCTCAATACAACTTGAGAGCCTTTTAAAGACACATGACAAATGGCCTATTTTCTCTTGAAGGAATTAACCAGCATCATTTATTTTTAGGCATCTTGGATATCCTTACAGCATTGGTGAGGGGTCTCATCACAAACTTATAATAAGAGAATTATGTCTCCCTTACATAACAAAATGTGAATTATTACATTTATATTACTGGTGAGGGATCCCAACAAAAACTTATAATAAAGAAATTATTTCTCCCTGATATGACAAAATAAGAATAATTGTATCTGGTGGATAAAGTGATTACAGTAAATAATCACTTTATTCATTCGTCAATTTTCTACTGTTATTTTGGTGTGAGACGGGTCACCATTTGTTCCCAATCTTCTGGAATAGCATCTTCTTTTGAGCCTTTATTTTCTACCAACATATCATCATCTAATTCAAATAATTCTTTCATCTGTTATTCATATATTTGTTGCAGTCGTTTTAATTGTTCAGCACTTTCTCGACATTATTGCCTTTTGATTGTTTTGCGGATTTACTTCAGACAAAATTTTTATTTTTTTGATAGTTGATTGGTGGAAGTATATGATTTAATTATATCATTGATTTGAACTAATTTATCATTAATAATAATTATCGACCACCTTTTGATAAAAAATATTTTAAATAAACATTTATTATTAAGATTACTTGCTCATGGGACAAGTTCTAGGAGAAGATCCAAGGAATTTGTGTCTGACAGAAAAATAATAACTTATACCATCAGCAAAAATTTCATTTTTTATTTATTCAATTGAGATAAAGGTTTAACCCAAGCTGGATAAATTTTGGAGATTGCCTCCAGGAGAATGTCATTTGTTGCTCCAAATTTGTCTCACCAAAATAGAAACTATTGTGGAATCTCCTTATTAAGAATTTCAATCATTAGAACAAAAAATCAAGAATGTTTATGTTTTGGATTTAGAATTAAAAAAACATAATTCATGGCTTGAACATAGATCTGGTAATTAAAGTAAACTAATCTTTTTTGATGAGTGGTTGGATTCACCACTTCAATTTGTTTAGTTTGAAAAGGAGTTAAACCCCATTCTTTATGAAGATAGATCCGATTAATCGTTGTTTTGTTGTAAGCAATAGATTTGTTGAGTTTACTAAAATTGTGTTTAATTTCAACACATTGTAATGAAGTTAATATTGCTTCATAGGATTCTCCATCAAAACCAGAGTCTTGAGGAAAGACAATTGTACCAAGGGTTAAAATGACACCCCAATGGGTGTCATTTTTTCGTGAGGGGCAGAGGTAGAGATCAACCTAATGTGACTCCGCGCAAATTCATTTATTTAAATAATTATCTTTATGGAAGCTCAATGACATCCGCCTCAGAAAGCAAAGCTTATAAGGTACAAATCAAAGAATTGTTGATTTCATACAAAAATCTTCCCGAGAGAAAATTATCAAAATTAATTTGGAAGATTATCATATAACAGATCCCTGACAAATCTAAGAATGAAATCTTAGCACAATTGTCTTTCCTCAGGATTTTGGTCTTCTCAGAATCCTCAGAATCCTACAAAGCAATATTAACTCCGTTACAATGCGTTAAAATTTAGCACAATTTCAATGAACCCAACAAATTCATTTCTTACAGCAAAACAATGATTAATCGAATCTTACATCATAAAGAATGAGATTTAACTATTTTTCATACTAAACTAATTAAAGTGGTAAATCTAACAACTCATCAAAAAAGATTAGTTTGTTTTAATTACTAGGCCTATGTCTAAGCTATAAGTCGTGTTTTTTTTAATTCTAAATCTAAAAGATAAATATTCTTGGAATTTTGTTCTAATACGTGAACTCCTTAATAAGGAGATTTCACAATAATTTCTATCTTTGTAGGACAAATTCGGAGCTACAAATGACGTGCTCCCGGAGACAATCTCCAAAATTTATCCAGCATAGGTTAAAACTTCACCTCAGCTCAATAAAATAAAATAGAAATTACTTGTTGATGGTATGAGTGAGTAGGCACAAATTCCTTGGATCTTCGCTTAGAACTTGTTTTATGGGCAAGATAATTTTAATAATAAATGTTTATTTAGAATTTTTTTATCGAACGGTAGTCGACAATTATTATTAATGATAAATTAATTCAAATCAATTGTGCAATTAAATCAAATACTTACACCAATCAACCACCAAACAGACAAGAATTCTGTCAAAAGGAAATCTGCGACACCATCAAAAGAAAATATCTTTGGGAAATCGCTGAACAAATAAAACAACGAGTGCAACAAATATATGAACAACAAATTAAAAAATTATTTGAATCGGAGGATGGCTATGTTAGTAGAAAATAAAGACTCGGAAGAGGACGATGCTAATTCAGAAATTGGGAACAAATGGTGGTCGTTTCGCACCAAAATAACAGCAGAAAGTTGACTAAATAAAGTGATTCTCCACTGAGATCACTCTCCCCTAAATACAATTATTTTTGTTTTATATCATATCATGGAAAAATAATTCTTTTATTATAAGTTTATGGTGGGACCCCTCACCAGCAATGTAAATGTAACAATTCGTCATCTGTCATGTAGGGGAGATATAATTCTCTTATTATAAGTTTGTGTTGGGACCCCCCACCAATAATGTAAGGGTACCCAAGATGCCCAAAAATAAATGATGCTCGTTAATTCCTTCAAAGGCAAAAGGGTCATTTGTCTTGTGTTTGATGCCTATAAAAGGCTCTCAAGTTGCATTGAGAAGACATCGAAAATTCAGAGTCCTCTCTTCGCTTATAAAATAAAGAGTGTTCTTCTGTGTTCTTTCAAGTTGTAATCCGATAAGTTTTTCAATATATTATCATATTCAACTTAACCAGCATTAAAGTACCATAGTTAAAACTACCACGTAGTAGTGTTATCTATGTCATCCAAAAACAAACAACCAAACTGAAAACAGATGGAAACATTCCCGAACAGATTTCAAACAGAAAATAATAAAAACTAATATGTACACTTTAATTTATTTCAAAATTTCTTTCTTCAACAGGTATCTTTTTTATTAATACTTCTAGGTTATTCCAGAATTTTTCTTTTGAACTTATATTTAAACTTACTTGAGGAGCACAAGCACTTATAACACTAAAAATCTCAATATCAACAACAATCTTTAAGATTAATGGAGAAGATAGAATTATATTAAATTTTGTTTTAGCGTGTGACTTTGCTATCACTAATACTTTATTTAAAAAAATAGATGAACATATTAGTACTTATAAAAATGAATATAATAAAACACACATTGAATATCTTCTTATGAAAAAAATAGATTGTCGAAAATGCAAAGATTGTAAGGTCATTCCAAGTAAAAATTTAGGTACTCAACATCGATTATTAGTTTTGAATTATAAGATGAAGAGTTATTAGATAAAGAATACAATGAAACAATGCCATAAAATTAGATGAGGGCGCCTCAAAGAAATAAATAACATTATTTTTATAAGTAAACTTCAAGGTTTCAAGATTTAGGATGTTCATGAAGAAGCTAATTATATATGGGATAAAGTAACAAGCATTATTAAACAAGTGACAAAAAATATATTTGGATAATCAAAATGAAAAGTTTTTATAAATAAAAATAATTGATGGTTGAATAATAATTCGCAAGAAAAAATAAAATATAAGAAGTGTTATAAAAATCAGTTCAGATATAAAAAATTAGAGAACTAAGAAAATATAAGGTGGTCGGTAGAGAATCTAAGAGAACAATTTGTGACGCTAAAAATTGTATTTTTAGTGATTATTATAATAGATTAGGTATTAAAGATGGTAAAATAATATAAATATAGATTAGTCAAATAAAGAGAAAAGAGAATTAAAAAGTTAATTCAAGTAAAATACATTAAATATGAAAATCAAAAAGTATTTTTCTTAGAGAAGAATATCCAGCATATGTAGTTATTTTAGTGAACTTTTTAATGAATTTTTTAAAAATGCAATCGACATTAGTGATCTTAATATCGTTAATAATAATAAAACATTTTATTTTTACTGTCGCATTAATAAAAAAGAAGTAAATGAGGTTTAAAAAAAAATCAAATGCACAAAAATCAGTTGCAACTGATAATTTTTCAATTGAAATGTGAAAGTATTTCGGAGATTTGAGAGTTTCTTGACTTACTAAACTCATTAAAATTATTTTAGAAACTAAAAAGATGTCTGAGGAGTTGAGAAAAAGTATTTTGGTCCTCATTTTTAAGAATAAAGGAGATGCACGGAAGTGTGCAAATTATAGAGGAATTAAGTTGAAGTGTCACATTTTAAAACTATGGGAAAAGGTAATTGAACTTAGGATAAGACGTGATACAAAGATTTCTCATAATTAATTTGGGATTATACCAGGCAAGTCTACTATAGAAGTTATACATTTATTGAGAGGTTTGATGGAGAAGTACAGAGAAAGTAAGGAGGATCTATATATGATTTTTATTAATTTATAAAAAACTTACTATAAGGTTCCAAGAGAAGTTTTTTGGAGAGTTCTAGAGAAAAAGGTGTTGATATGGCTTATATTCATATCATTAAAGATATGTATGTTAGAGTTGTTACTTGTGTTCGAATAGAAGATGGATTGACCAAGTATTCTCCTATTTCAGTTGGACTAAATCTGAGATCAGCTTTAAACACATCTTTTTGCATCAGTTATCGATGCTCATATTGTACATTTACAGGATGATGTATCTTTGTGCATGCTGGTCGTTGATTATATCATTCTTATGGATAAGACAAGAAAATGAATTCAGAAAAAATTGAATTATGGAGGTCTTCATTGGAGTATAAAGGTCTTCATTTCAATAGATCTAAAACTGAAAACATGGAATGTAATTTTAGTAATAATAGCTCAAGTGATAGAGTTGTAACTCTACGTGATCAAATCATTAAAAGGTGTGAACTTTTTAAATATCTCAGGTCTATTGTTCAAAGTGATTGTGATATAGATGGGGATGTTCTTAGTAGAATTCAAGTTGGTTGGTTGAACTAGAGGAATGCATCAGACCTATTTTGTGATAGAAAAGTACAGCTTCAACTTAAAAGAAAATTTTTAAAAGAAATTTGTGAGACCTACAATGCTCTATGGCACAAATGTAGGCCTTTAAAAGAGATGCATCAAAGAAAGTTGTGTTGTTGAGATGATAATGCTTAAATGGATGAGTGTCTTGACACGTAGAGGCAAAATGTGAAATGAATATATAAGTGATAGCTATAGTGGCAGAAAAGATCAGAGAGTCATCCTAGATGATTTGGTCACATTAAACGTCGGCCATCTCATGAACCGGTTATGAGAAGATATTTTAGATTCAACTTATGTTAAGAATGAAAAAAATTAGACCTAAAAAGACTTAGGCATATTGTACAAAAAAGATCTTAATCTATTAAAATTAAATGAAAATATGACACTCAATAGGACGCAATGGAGAATAATGATTAATATAGCTGAGCACACTTAGTCGAATAAAGGCTTGTTGTTGTTGTTATTGTAGTTTATTTCAAAATCGAAGTACAACTACAATGAAAATTATAATTAATAGGAGATAATGTGCAATAAAAATATGAAATATCAACATCATCAAGTTTATCATCATTAGCTTTATCCCAACTACTCAAGACCAGCTTCATGAATCATTATTTATTGTCCATTCTTGTTGTCTTACATGCAGCTGTTGACCTCATTTTTAGTGAGGTCTTAGTCTCCTACTCCCATAACCCATGATCTAGCCTTAGGAGTTCCTTGTTGACCATCCTAGCGGACTAGTAATAGAGCCCACCTCTCGTAGAGCTTCAAATCGCTTCTTGACTCATTTTTGTGAAGAACTCGCATGAGTGGTTCCAAGCACTAACTTTTAGTTGCAATGGCTAAGGACTAACATATAGAGTACCCGAAAATGAGTTTCCATAGGATCAAACGGCCATAGATGAATCCGCCATGACTCGAATACTCGCGAACACCACAATTCACGCAATCACTGCACCACACACGGCTTCGACTTGATTTGACTTGCCCACCGGTGAATTTGTCCGGACGACCCCGGATAACGAAATGGACCACACCAAAGCGTTCAGAACATCGACTTTAGCTAGGAAGGACGCCCATATTGCTAGGGTTACGCGCGCAAACAAATGACACGGAAATCTATGCATTTTTTTTAGCGGACCCGGGCTGAACCCAGGTTCAACTCGAGTTTGACTTGGGTTGGATATGGCCTAAGCCCGGGCTAATTACTTCAGCCCACAGATTTCAAATTTCAAATTTCAAATATATCATTAACTCCACATATAAAAACTAATTCTTTTCTGCGCATGGAAGGTATTGATTTCCCTGCCCATCTCCTGTAATGTTCCTTTGCAATTTCCCGGATACAAGATCCCACTGAAAGCATTCGCCTTCCTTTAGAGTCCGCCTTCTTCCTCCACTCTCGAGTACAATTCATCTCCTTCGTCTCCTGTTCTCGCTCGACCAAACCGAAGCCGCAAACCCCGTCCCCGCTCTCTGCTCAATCCCATCTCCCGCACCGAAGCCGCAGACTCCCTCTTCCTCCTCACGCTCGATCCCGCACGCCCATTTCTCCACACGACAAAACCGCTCCTCCTCTGCGACCCCAAAGCTGCTCCTCCCAATTCTTCTTTTCGTTCGTTCGCCCTGCCTCCTCCTTCCCCACGCGCTCATCTCCTCCCTACACCGAAACGCTCGCCTCCTCTCTGCGTCGATCCCGCACGTCTGCTTCGACTCCATCTTCCTCTCACGACGAATTCGGGCTCCTCATTCGATACCTTCCCCTTCTCTCGATCGCTGCCCAACTCCCTCTTCGTGCTCGCCTGCCCTCGCTCGCCTCCTCTCCTTTGCGTCGAAGCTTTCGCTCGACTCGACTCCCTCCTCTACATCAAAGCTCTCGCCTTCCCTTCGGCACCGAAGCTTTCACCCGCTCGACTCCCTCCTTTGCATCGAAGCTCTCGCCTTTCCTTCTGCATCGAAGCTTCCAACTCCCTCACCTCTCGATCGAACCTAAGACCCGAGATTCAGTCGCACTTCCCTTTTTCCTCCTTCCCTCGGTGAGGTCCAACCGGAGCCCTTCCTTTCCCAGCCGACAGCTCTGCAGGAAAATGATTTGGACAATCGGAACAGAAAGTCAGTTGTGCACGCTTCGCCTATCCAACCTAATCCTCTGACCGTTCACTTCTCTGTGAGTTCTTGCAAAATCCCAAACACACTTATATTTTCTGTGGATTTTATTTATGTCCAATTTGGGCTCCATATCTTGTTATTTTTGTTGTTGTGTTTCTATTTGTGATAGTTTTTTTTTTATTCAACTTATGTTGTTTCCCTCTCTGTTTAGGGAATGGGTTAATGATTCGATTCCTACTCTTTGTTGATCAAAGTTTAACGGTGAACTATGTTATAAAATGCTGACTGCTCTCTTTAAGTTTTGATATTTAACGCCGCGGATTTTCTTCGAGTTGCCTAATTGTTGTTATGTATATTTTTGAAACTTAGACAGTTGCAGTTAAATTTGTGACATGCTTGTGGATTGATTGGAACGATATCAAGGGAAGATTTTCTGGTGATGCTAATTGACAACATGTTGTAGTTATTTGTATATGTAATGTTGTTATGGCCCTGAAAGTATTGAAAATTCATTTTATATGTTTTCGGCAATTTAAAAGTTTAAATGACCTTGTGGTTGCTTTCATGTAGGATTAGATAAATTTAGATTTTGGTTTCAATTGTATAATTTTTGGTCAAACATGTGATGAATCTCGTGTTGATTTGGGCTTGCAATAATACTTGTTTTGGAGAAGGCTTTAAACACCTTTTAGGTCAATCAGAACACTGCCTTGGAACATACTTGAGCACTCTTCTCGAGAATTTATTTAATTACAGTTGTTGAAAGAATCGAAGTGCTTTCAAGGCCGATTCACTTTCTGTTTTCCCCTTTTGGTTGCTAGTTTTTGGGGTGGATCGACCTGCCTTTTTTTTATTATTTTGTTTGTTTCTTTCCAATGGTTAAGTCATAAAGATGGGGATTGATGATTTAATTAATTGGAAGATATAGAAAATCTTAAATCATCTTAAGCATAAGTTAAAGAGTAGGCTTCCTAGAGTTTTAAGAGCACACCCTAGATGAGAGTCCATTCACCTAGACCTCAATGTAGGCTTCTTAGAGTTTTAGGAGCACACCCTAGATGAGAGTCCATTCACCTAGCCCTCAATGTAGGCTTCTTAGATTTTAGGTGCACACCCTAGGTGAGAGCCCATCCACCCAATCATCAGTGTAGGTTTCCTAGACTTTAGGAGCACACCCTAGACAAGAACCCATCTACCTAATCTCTGCAGTATAACATCCCAAGGTTTTAGGAGCATACCCTAGGTAAGAGTCCATTCACCTAACCCTTAAATGCACAATGAAACTTGGCACTTAACCCTGATTCACAAACTGATTAAGACACTCGACATGAAGATGCACCGAGACGTAATTCATGCTTCCTTAATTAAATCAACAGTTAAATTTCTGCAATATGACTTAACCTACAATAAAACCCAGTGCACCGGGATTTGAGCTTGAATATTACACTAAAATCCTCCTGGCAATTGGGGAAATTTGTTAACGTCACATATGGATCATCAGACTAGGATAAGTTTAGGGTCTAGGTGGCGAGGGCGATGACGACATTGCTTATGCGTGCTTAAACGAGGGATGCAAAGTGAGATTTTTTTTTTAGAATAGTATCTCCTACCTCAAGGATCTTCAATAAGGGAGAGGAAAGGACCAATAATACTATTTGCTGACCCTTGGTGCGATTGTTACCCCCAACGCTCTTAGGTTGTCAGTAGTATAGCACGATTAGAGTGACTAACCTGTGGACTACACGGCTTTATAAAAATATTTATAAAATTAAAACAAAATCCCTTTTGCATGTTAAAAAGAACTCTGCATAAAAAAAACTTAAACAACAGCTTTTGCGTGAAAATCAAATAATTTTTCTATGAAAATTTATAAAAGTTCATGGTTAGTCATTTGGATTGAGGTTAAGAACTACCTCCTGTAGATTGTCGAGTTGGCAACTCTTACTCGAGATCAGTAAGCACACAGCCCAACTCTGAGCCCCCACTTTTACCAATGTCTTATATCTAGTTCTGAGCTGTCATATGTGGTTACAGGTTTCCTTTGCTCGTGATTTCTACTACTCGTTTTTATAACTTTCTTGTGGGGTTTTCTTGCCTTATTTATTTTTCTTGCAAGTATGTTTAAATATGTTGCAAATCATACTATGATCACAATATTAATCGCACAACAATAGCTGATGCCCAGGTACGCTTTTACAGTTTATCTACAGCATTTTACTTTACTGCATTTTGCCTTTCAAGTACCTTTTATTTACCTGTAATTTGACTACTCTGCATGCAAAACCAGAACTGACACCAAAACTATGAAACATAAACTACTAATCTCAAACACTTAAACCCTGGAGTCTTCGCGACGACAGGAGCTTGGAGCCAACTTTATGGGCAGCACGGCGAGGAATTCAGACCGAGCAACAAGAAGATCTTCTTCAGCATTATCTCTTCCTAGCATAATAACAACTCATAGGATTTTGAGGTAGCTCGCCTAGCGCGACGTAAATCCTCACACTCCCTTTTTAGGCTCTTGCACAACTCTGTTGTGCAGTAAGTCCTAACTCGCCTTAATGTCGTGTGACACAACGTAAACCCTCTTATCTCTGCGGGTTATTTGCATAATCGGGTATTATGCGAATGTAAGTCTCAAATAATAAAATTGACAGGATTGAATAATTGAATAACATTATCTCTAAAAATGCAGCCACACAGTAGGATAGTTTGGGAAGTCATTGAGGGCTCTCCTCAAGATCTATGACATCCCCTACCTTTTCTTTTCTTTAGACTCCTGAAATAATTGTTCCTATTTGAGTCACTCCCTTGTTTTTCTACGTTCTACAATGAAACCTAAACTTTGAAATCTTGAAGACTAATACCTCTGATCATTATCGAGAGTTTTCTCAAGTGACCCCAGTCATTTGAGATGTAATTAACTATAGGTGTTTGCCTTTATAGAAAACTTGAAACTCAGGTAAAATAAACCTTAATTAATTTTTGTATTAGATAGGGGAACTTGTCGGTCATACATAAAAAAGTTCGCATACCAAACGGATGTCACAAATCTCTTAGTTTTAGTTTGCAGGTCTATCACCGAGGTCTACACTTATCTTTCGGGAGGGTGTAGTATTCGCGGTATCGGACACGATTATGCAAACTACACGATTATGCAAACTATTGGAACTATTGGATGATGAGATCCACTTGGTCTCATTTTTCAAAAAAATTAGAACATTCTACTTTCAACACCTAAACTATATACCTCTTATACTTAAATTAAATTTCAAAAATTATTTTCATATACCATATTTTCAAATCTATCAAAAAGTTGACCGACAGCAGCGAAAAACCAGCAATGTGTAAAACCCATTTGAAAAACAATTATCTGTAGGTATACTCATTTTTCGCCCAAACCCTTTGATGTTAATCTTTTTTAGCAGTCTAAGGGTAAATTTTCTATCCTTCATTGTACATAATCAAATAATCAAAACAACATCCCATCAATATAATCTTGTAAATTTATTCTTTTAATACTTTAACATGCATCCATCATAAAATCTTTATTTTCTCCACAAACAAAATGGATACGAGCAATAGTATTATTGCCTAAAAATTACATGCATAAAACATAATTGGATTAATTGCAACTAAAAAATTAACTTCAAGTCTCATTAGTAATCTCTTATCAAATCAAAAACTTGGGATTGCTCTTTGTTTTAACCACCCAAACAGAATTTTTGAAGAAATAATTGATCTAGATCCTTATTTTTCTATATAATAGACCCAAGAAACCAAAATATATTGGAACAAAGCATTGCTTATTTGCAGTCGAAATGGTTAGCATCAAACGGTCATATATTATAATCTAATTGCATGTTCTAATAATCTTAATAGCATTATCTTTTAAATTCTTTCTTCATTATTTTAATTTTCATTTATTTCAAAATATTTCTCACAAATCATAACAATATCATTCACAAAAGCATGCACCAAGAAAACTCGCTTTGAATAATTATTGTAAGCACCTTCATACTCAATATGAGAAAATATGGAGCCAATGCTAATCTTTGTTTTGATTCCTATAATTGAAAACTACTTGGTCATTTCACAACTAATTTTAATACTAGTAAATGCTCCATTGGTCATATCTTACAAAATTCAACATTCTTTCTATACAATTTTTTTTTCCTTCAATACATGCCAAATCAATTCTCATAATAACTTATTATATGCCTTCACGAGATCAATAAAAATTAAAATGAAGTTAATTTTTATGCTCTCTTAGCTTACCCATTAGTTGATTTAATACAAAATTCATTTCTACAGTGAATCCTCAATGCATGAATGATATTAACATAATTTTTCTAACTTTTTATTCATTGGTTTCTTCCATGGCGCTGTTGTGTGACTCATTGTTTGATTCTTTTATAATTACCATAATGTTGAACATTGTATTTGTTTACCCAAACATATTTCAAAATATTACTTCTCCAATCACTTGGCATCATCCTCATTCATAAATGCTTGTTCTCTAAACATTTATTAACCAAGCAACTTGTAACTCCCTAAAGTTTAGTAGATATCTTCCGAGACCTAAAATTTTACTATTATTTATTATGATATTCTAGAACATTTTTTTACCAAAATTCCTGTTATATATTTCTCATATAAGCATTATCAGTATTCTTAGTTGCTTTCATCTTTAAGCAATTATTTTATTATATTCTTCTTGTTAATAAGACCTGAGAGAGTCCAAGAAAAACATGAATATAGAAGCTAACTTTAGAATATAAAGACTTTTGTTTGAGTAGATCTATAACTGAATGCATGAACTAGTTGTAGTAGATCTAGTAGTGTGATTGTAACAATGGGGGATCAAGTAATTATAAGGAGTGAAAAATTTAGATATTTTGGGTCTATTGTTCAAAGTGATAGTTATATGGATGGTAATGTTATTAGTATAATTCAAGTTGGATGGATGAAATGGAGGAATGTATCGGGTCTATTGTTTGATGGAAAAGTACCATTTAGACTTTAAGGAAAATTTTATAAGATGGTGGTAGGACCTGCAATGCTTTATGGAGCAGAATGTTAACCTGTAATAGAGAAGCAAAAAATTAAGTTAAGTGTTATTGAGATGAAAATGCTCAACTGGATGGGTGGTTTTACACTTAGAGACAAAATGAGAAACAAATATAAACATGAAAGGGTTGGAGTAGCTCCAATGACAGACAATATTAGAGAGAGCCGCCTTAGATGTTTTGGTTACATTAAACATCAACCATTTGATGGCCCAATTAGGAGAGTAGATATTTTAGATTTGACTTATATTAAGAAATGTAGAGGTATACCTAAAAAAGGCTTGTTCATGTTGTATAAATAATGATCTTTAAAATTAAATGAAAATATGACACTCAATAGGACACAATGGAGAAAAAGAGTTCATGTAATCAACCCCACATAGTGGGATAAAGGCTTGTTGTTGATGATGGAAGTCTTTTGGCCTCCAATCCATTCTGCTTGGCAATTTAATGTATCTTCTTTTCTCCTTATTTAGTCTAATCTATTATAAAAATCATCAAAAGTTATATCTTTTGCTTTGCACATTACATTTTTTTTAAGAAATAATTAGCATTCACATAATTAATATGAGGCTCAACGGTATTTATCTTTTGTTATTTTTAAAAACATGTTTTTTTTTTTAGATACTCTTTGTAACTCCTCAATCCACGACCAAATCCTCCTTGGTATATGATTTATTTCTAAACTCTTTTAAAACCTCCAAAACAATCATCATAAACAAACCAATCATCTTCAAGTCTAGCTCAACTAAGAACATTCATATTTGTCCCTTTTGGCAACCTATCTTAGATGATTGATAAATTTTCATCTTTCAACCTCCACCACCTTATCACAAAAAAATTATTTCTTTTGAACTTTTTTCTTTATATGTGAAAGATATAAATCCATAACGACTACGCTATATTGCATGATCAAACTCTATCTTGGAATTACCTTCAATCTTTATAAAAATATTTTTCTTTTTTTATAAACAAAAGAAAATTCCATTTGTGATTCGGTGGTATCAAGTTTAAAAAAAATTAAATGTTCCCCAAGTTTCTTAAAGTATGCATTCATCATTACAAGATCTTGTGCAACTGCATAATCAAATATAAGGTTTCTTTTTGCAATTCATTGATATATTCCAAGAACATATGAAGTCTAGAACACATCCAAATCACCCTTAAAAAATATCCTTTTGTCCTAAGTGTATGTTATAACAAATCATCCAACTTTATCCCAAATTAATTTTTCAGGCATCTTCTAGCACAACTTGAGGAGCAAAAGAACCAACGACATATATAATATATACACTAATAATTGGCTAAATGGCAATCAAATTATCAATAACCACATTCACTTTGACAATTTTGTGTTCAACTTGATCCACTAGTACCTCAACCCTATTTCTATTGATTTCCCAAATATCAATAGATGTTTTCTTTTCCTAACTAGCTCTTGCAAAAAAGCAAAACTTTTGCTTCTTTTAATCATTATGCCAATCATCTTGGGAATTAAAGCCTTAAATTTCATGTAGCAAATCAAATCTTTATTGTCCATTCTTGAGACAGACAATAGAAGTTTAAAAAATATGAAATTCGCACACCAAAATCACCGGAACAAGGAAAATTGTGAAATTTGCACACCAAAACACCAAATTCAAAAATACAAAACGAACGGAAAGTCACACTGTGCAATGAGCGACTTCAACAGACTCGTGGTCGAGTATGGGAGAATAATTCGGAAGAGACAGAATAAGAAAAACATAAATCGTCTAACAAGCTCCTCCAAATGAAGCAGTTCAGCACAAACTACTACCTGGAAAAGCCTGCCCTGCATTATTATGACAAGGTAATGAATCCCAACCCTCAGAAGGCTTTGATTAAATCATCCGCAAAGTAAAAAAAAAAAAAATCGGCCATGGACGCATATAATAGAAAGATTTTCGGCAGCATACACAAAATCTCCCCATCAAATACATTCAAACAAGATAATTATAAAAGCTGAGACAAAGAAATAGAGCCGATCACCCCAAAAAGAAAAGAGATACAGCATTGAATCCCCCTAGAAAAGCAGAAATCTGAGCAAATATAAATATAGTTCAAAGAATTCAAAAACGTACCTTTTCATCTGAAGATTAGAGGAAGATTTTAAAGGATGTGGAACGGATAAGCGTCCCGTTGAGAATCGAAAGGCTGAAAATCGGCCCAATGGGCGCCCGTAGAATTGTTCGCCCAACTTTGAATGCCCTAGCACGGTGCATGCTGGCAAATTATTCTATCAGGAGTCCACATAGAGGGACGTTTAGACGCTTGGCTTTCACGGCCGCTGAAATCGCCGAAAATAAAAAAGGAAAATGCGCGCTTGGCCCAGCCCGGCCAGACCCGAATGTTTACCTGTAAAAGCTTGGCTTCATATTTGTTTTTGTGGCGCCCTGCTGAATAAGAATTGCTCCATTGGTTTAGGGTTTAAAGCTTCGATGGACTTCTCGCCGAATGACGACATGCTCAACGTCTTGCAACCATCATTTTTGTTGGACTTGAAAGATGAAGTGAGTTTAGCTAAAACTTGAAAGATTTTAGTTGTGTTTAACTCAAACTTGCTTCTTTGTTGTTTATTTGGTTCGCTTCTTTGTTGTTTGCTTGGTCCGATAATGGTGTTATTTTTATAATGTATGTTATTTTTATTTCTTTAGGGTTTAGTGAGATTGAAGCTAGGTTTAACTTTTGCACTGATGTTGTTTAATGGTAAAAGTTTAGTGTTTTTTCGCATGCAGACTTGCTAGGCTAGACTGTGTTATTGTGGTGTTACGCTGGGTTTTACTGTGTTAGTGTGGTGTTATGCTGGGTTACTGTTGCATTTTTCTGGATTCAGAGTTACTTTTTGTCAATGTGGTATAATAGTGGTTCTGTTCAAGTTTAAATGGTATTGGTAATATGGTGTATTTTTTGTCATTGTTGTTGTGTTATTGAACTATTTTGTTGTGTTCTTGTTAGTCTTAGTGGTGGTACTGATAAGTTTTTCTTCTGTGTTTGGTTGGTTGTTGTTGTGGTGTTATTTCTTAGTTTTTTAATGGTGTTGTATGGTATCAGTGAACTGTTATTATTATGAATGTCAAGTTATACTGTTTTATTCTACTATTATTTTGTTGTTTAGTCGGGGTTACGCTGTGTTATTCTTTGTTGATAATGGACTTAATTTGTGGAAATGTGCAGTCATATGAGCAGAGAATTATTTGCATTGATCCAATTGTAGAGAAGTTTCTTAGCACCACCGTCCACAGTGAGTAAGAAGCTTATGAAACCTATTGTGTCTATGCACACCATGTAGGTTTCAGTGTTTGAAAGGACCACAGTAGTTATTGGCCAAATTCGAAGAAAAGGAAGACCAAAGATTTCCTTTTGCGAAAAAGCTGGTCACAAGAAGGAGGCTAACCTCATGAATACTGTAAAGTATAGAAAGTTAGACATGATGATTGGCTGTCAAGCTATGGTTCGCTATGCAGTTGACCTTGAAGGCAATTAGACGGTAAAGAAATTCATTGAAAGTCGCAACCATCCCTTGGTTGAATGTTGTGATAAGCATATTCTTCGTTCCAGTAGAAAGATAACCGACTTAAATGCAGATGTCCTGAGATCAATGATAGGATCAAGGATCTGAGTAACGAATGCATATAACTTCATTGCTACGTAGGTTGGGGGAGTGGAGAATTTGGAATGCACGAAGAGAGATGCGTTCAATTTCATTCAAAGAGAAAGAAAAGAAAAAATTGAACAAGGAAATGTCAATGCTCTAATACAATTGTTCATGGGGAGGCAAGCCGACGATAGCATATATGCATGGGATTTTCAAACTGATGGGTTTGGTAGATTAACAAGTTTTTTTTTGGTGTGATGGGTTAGCTAGGCTGGATTATGATTGTTTTGGGGATGTAATCATTTTTATACAAGCTACATATTAAATAAGTATAACTTATGCTGCGCTCCCTTTGTGGAGGCAAAATGTTCTGTTTGGGGTTGACTTCTTGTCCGAGGAAACTATTTATTCAAAGCTTTTATAAGAATAATGGGAGGCAAGCATCCATTAAGTATTTTAACTAATCAGGACCAAGTAATGGCAAGGGATATTGAAGAATGTCTCCTACAAACACGACATAGACTGTGTCAATGACATATCTACAAAAAAATTACTTCAAAAGTGCATTGTGGGGTTTCTCTCAAGAGCGTTACCGGTCTTTTTTTATAAATGCATGAGTAAATGTGATTCGGAGGAGGAGTTCAAAGAAACTTGTTCCTTAATGATGTTAGTGGGTCGCATATACAATAACGTGTGAATTCATGAGATGTACAAAATCAGACACAAATGGTTCACTGTCTTTAATAAAAAAATATTTGGAATGAGAGTCATATCAACTCAAAGAAGTGAGTCAACCAATAATATATGTCATGGTGTTTCGAAGCCCACAAGCTCGCTGACATATTGTTTTATCGACCTTGAAAATATAATGAAATCATGGCGCAAGAACGAGAAGGACGAAGATTTAAAATGTAGTCAATCTATCACTACGCCGATGGTTAGAGTCAACTCAGTTTTGAGGCAAGCTTCCTCATTGTATACGAGGAAGCTTTAATCAATATTCGAGCAAGAGCTGCTTACTGGGTTATGTGGACTCACACTTGAATTCTCCACAGATAGTGTGCCAAAAATTATATACGCAAATTCGATAATGATGGCACATCCAAGACATGAGTTGTGAATTTTGACAGTGTTAACTTCTATGTCACTTGTAGTTGTAGGATGTTTGAAATGAAGGGGTTGTTGTGTTCACTACATGTTCGTAATGTCGTTAAAATAAATATCATTCCTGAAAAATATTTGTTATTGAGATGGTCTAATCATGCAAAAAGAGAAATCTATAATAGGTTTGAATACAAACATCTAAGGGAGTCCCAACTGATGGTTATTTTTTCAAGTGGCCCCCTATTCCGTTCACAATCTCAAAATTTTGCATGCCAACTATTCAATAAAGCATAAGGAGACGAATTTACCGAGCACATGCTATGGGAAACAATTAAAAAGCTATCTGTAGATATTGACAAAGCAAAAGCTGGAGAAACACCTATTGTTAGGAGAAAAGCAAAGAAGAAAAAACAATCAAATATTGAATGTAATGTGGCTAACCCAACAAAGAGGAGGTCAAAATGTGTTTCTACTTCTAGGACGAAAGAATATTGGAAGAAAAATAAGAGATCCAAAAGTATATTTCTCTACATTAAATGAATTGCTTCGATCTAAGTTTTATTTCCCTTATCTAAACATAAGCTCTTCTTACAGGAAAAGACCTTGAAGAATCAACAAGACGGGAACCTATTATTCCATCTGATCCAATGATGCCTAACAGTCTAAGTTAGATATAAAAATGAAATCTAACATGTTTTTCATTAGAGAGTTTTTTAAATTTATTTTTTTTAAGTGTTTTCTTTACAACATGACAGGATTTTTTTTCCTCGCTAAGATCATCTCAAACATTCACCGAACTATTGATGGATTCCATAACTCAGCTCTGATGTATTACAAATCAAAGTATTTGTGTTACAGCTTTGATAATTATGGTGTTGTTTATGTTACTGATGTAATACGTTGGTTATGGTGTTGTTAATGTTACAAAATTAATTTTTAAGCAAATACATGTGAAAATCATTCATATTGCACATTAACAATACACATACATTCTTATAACCGTCCAATAGACGTCGATAACAACTTAATAACACATTGATAACACCTTAGCAACACATCTATAACATCTTAAGAACACAACAAATATCGAAAATAACACTATTATCAATACCTCACCATGTGTTAGGTCGGCCTAATGTTGTCCGAATATTATTTCTGCATTACTTTCATCCGTGGTCGTGTTACTTTTCTTTCTATATGTGTTATTTTGTCGTTGTGCCACGTTGTGTAAGCCTTCCGCGTCAGTTAAAGCCGGTGTAACGCGTTGGGAATATTCTTCCTGCGTTATTTATTTTGTGGTTGCAGTATTCTTCATTACCGCTGCGTTATTTTCACATTCTTCTGTGTTATTAATATAATCGGCGAGATTAAATCGCGCATAACGTGATCTGAATGTTCTGTCTACGTTATTCCCCATTTCTCCTATGTTATTTAGACATTCTACTGCATTATTTATCATTATCGTTGTGTTATTTGTCATTCAAGTTGCATTATTTATCATTTAAATGAGTAATAAGAAGCATGTTACGTGCTTAGAATATTCCCTAAGCATTATTTTGGCTTTCCCGTGTGTTATTTAGTCATTTTATTGCGTTATTATGTCTTCGCTAATGCATTATTCAGCCATTCAATTGGTATATATCACGCGTAATGTGATCCGAATATTCTGCCCGTGTTATTCCGCCTTCACCTGCGTTATTTAAACATTCTACTGTGTTTTTTATCATTATCGCTATGTTATTTCTCATTCCAGCAGCATTATTTATCTTTTAAAGGAGTATAAGAAGCGTGTTACGTTCTTAGAATATTCCCTAAGCGTTATTTTGGCTTACCCTTGCGTTATTTAGCCATTCAATTGTGTTATTATGCCTTCCCTAATGCATTATTTAGTCATTGAATTGGTATATATCACGCGTAACGTGATCTGAATATTTTGCCTGTTTTATTCCGCCTTCTCACTACATTATTTAAGTATTATACTGCGTTATTTATCATTACCGCTATGTTATTTCCCATTTCCACTGTGTTATTATGCCTTCCCACTATGTTATTTTGTCTTCCCACTGCGTTATTTCCTATTTCCACCGTGTTATTTCTCATTTTCACGGTGTTATTTCCCATTTCAACTGTGTTATTATGTATATAAATAAAAATCACAGCTTATAAAGCACAGTTCAACATCAGATATGCATATAAATAAACTTGTCTTGCCAGATAAATTAAAATCACACCTTATATGCATATAAATACTTATATGCATATAAATAAAAATCATAAAAATCATAACTCTTACTCTATACATTATTCCTCTTACTATATACAAAGCAGAGTTTGACAAACATATCTTTAGCAAAATTAAAAAACACAGTTCAACATCAGATGCAATATCTTCCAGGCGAATATTTAAGATTTTTTGCGAGCCCACATGCAAATCGCATATGCGAACTGCGCCCTAAATTGTACCATAGATCTTGCCAGTTTGAGTGTTGTTTCTATTCAATTGTACCCACTTGTACCAAGGCTTTCATATACTTACAAACAAACATGCGGCAGTCGTGGCTGTTACTTTGGGTTGGAACATTTCAAGGACATGACATTTCTCATTTCTTTATGTCGGTCCGAAAACTCCTTCAGTATCATTGGCAAAATGTTCGATCTGTAAAGGTAGTCAATGAGTGAGCCATATATAAAACATTAGCATTATTGTTTGCAATAAAAATACTGAATTTCATATGTACATCGTGTCGAATCGACTTACAAGTTCTACAACTACCGCTTTATGCATCGGGTTAGGCAGTGAGTCATATATTTTTCATTTTCTTTCTCTCAACTCCCTTACTAACAAAATCCAATGTTGAATATCAATTATAGGAATTAAAATGAGGTCATTATCTTTAACTGCTTCCTTCGTAATGCTTTCAGTAAATCCTGCCGTAGAAGATTTTACCATCTTTAACATCTTCAAATAAAGAAAAACAGTAAGCACAATTTAATCAGTCTACAAAGGAAGAGAAGATTTCACAACAATTGAATAAATTAAACATTTAGAATTACCATATACAGTGGGGACACATATATGTATTTCTTGTACATTTCAGGTGACCATTTCCTTCTTTCAGCCAACATAGAGGCAAAGATATTTACATGTTCATTCCCGAACCACCGATTCATTAATATATCCTCAAGTGCACCACGCTCTAGAACGTCTGTTTCCCTGCTTAGGATGATATCATGTATGCATCGTTAACAGAGAATATGCATCGTTAACAGAGAATATAACAGAGAATATTTGTTACAATCTAACGATGAAATAGAATATTTTTGTTACAATCTAACAAAGAATGTTTAAGCTGACAATACATCTATCTATTACATCATGCATTTCAATTGGAAGCACTGATCTAGTAGGATAATCAAGTGGAAGTGTTGGACCCGCAACACGACCCGCAACACGAGGCTACAACCGAGGCTACAACAGAATTGAAGATCCTTAACATATCAATGTATTTCCAATATATGATTAAGTGTAACCATAAATAATTAATATTACCACTATAGCGTATGCATATGGATTCGTGCTCTGGCTTGGCACATCTATCTCTTCTAGATTGGGATTTTATTTATCATCAATAAATATTAGTGAATCTCTTGTCATTCCTGCAGAGCTATCTGGACTATGTAGATCTTCTCCTCCTGCTGGCTCTCCAACTGGACTATGCACATCTTCTCCTATTGTTGGCTCTACAACTAGACTATATACATATTATCCTACTACTGGCTCTTCAATTGGACTAGGTACATCTTCTACAACTGGAGTGCTAGAAGGATCTAAACGAGACGACGCGCGAAGAGCCTGCAAAACAAAATTAATTTTTCCCGAAACAAAAAAAAAACAATGACATATTATTCGATAGATATTTGAATAGAAATTGTTGTTTACTATATGAGTCAGCGACTCTAGAACACTATTCACTGATAGTTCAACCTCTTCCAAATCTTCATGAAATGTCGCATCACCAATTATTCTTTCCGGAGACTCTCTTATTTTATCATCTCGATCTTTAGTTTGTACAGTTATACTGCCTTGATGTGGCTCAGCAAAAACAAAAATTTTCTTTCTTCTCTTCAGTTGGTATGTGAACTCAGGTGAACCGACAGCCCTCCTCCTTCTTTAGGTGAACTTAACACTTCGAGCAGAGGATTTGTGTGTTCCCGTTGGTTGTGCATCAACTTCCTTATTTGCTTTGGTTCTTTGCAATCATTCAACCATAGCAATTAAGTTTTGTAATGACTCCCCAACATAAGTCATTTGTTGACTCATTCTATTCATGGTTTCATGCACTATAAGAGTAGGCTTTTCTTAACATTTAAATAGGTCGATTATTATTCTGAATTCTTTATTAGTTGTTGTATGCATCTCTTCTGGGGTGATCTCGCTGGAAAAAAAATGGCCCCATGCTATGGGATAATGGTAAAGATGTTCTGATAGCTGTTTCCAGATGTTGGACAACACTAACAGGGCTAGGTAGTCCCTCTTCCGGGTTGGACAATAAGTGTTGCTCACCCTCTTGCAAATAGATGAAGGAATCGTTAACTTGCAGCACAATAAAAAATGTCTATAATGAATTCCAAATCAATGAAATGAATGACTAAGTTAAACATTCAAATTTTTCATGAAGTAAATGTTTCACCTTTGCACGACCAAGATTTCTGAATGCCTCATGAATCTCTACTGCAGTGCAACCATGATTTGTTGGCTACCTTAGCATGCAAGGCCTAACCTCCGGAACATGAGGAGCAAACACAGAGGTGTGCTTGTAAAACCATAGTTGTGGATGTCTCATATCAGAAAGAGGAATGTAAAAACATATAAAACTGCATCTGAATGAATATTATTGTTTGTAAACAACATATTACTTACAGTTAAAATAAAAACAAAACCCTGGATGTATCCCATTGACTGATTTCATCTTAATTTGGCAGCGACGATGCTAACTTGATCGAGGATGAAGTCACGAATTGCAACGTGCCAGTTATAAGTAGAAAATAACTGTACATCTTCACAAAAGGAAAGAAGTCCCGTGGAGACGCTAAAATTGCTGAAGGAAAAAAATAAATTTGTTAGTATAAACTCCAAAAATAACTGTTCAAAGTGAGTGGAAGAACCTCCTTCAAAAAACTTCATCAGTTAGTCCTTTATTTGTTTGGCATCCACACCAGACGAGGGGGTTTTCCTCTATACAACTGCCTCCCCTCTGTTATGCATACCTAATATCAACGCCAAGTGGTCAGGATGGAATTTTACTTCTTTCCCACCCATTCTGAAGACCATCCTTTCCTTATCCCAACATCTCAAATTTTGTAATGTCAACACATTGTCCTGTGGGTATGGAGGCATATCAAAGAAGTGGAAGACATGCATTTCTTTCAACGAATTCACTGTCTCCTCTGATACAAGATGTCTGATAGAATCCAAAGCACCCCTTACTACAGATGGACGACAATTACAGTTGAATGTCCTTGCGTTCATTAACCTACAAAAGAAAAAAATTAAAATAAGTTCCATAAAAGACATTTTGAAAGAAATACAATACATATAACACCATGAAAGTCATGAGTTACACCCAAAATCAAAGCAACACAGCTCATATACAATTATATTACACAACACAACAACTAAAATAACACCAACTAAAATAACACCAGTTATATAACACCTAAAGCAAAGCCAAACAACACATATACATATAGCACGCACTAACACAAAAATAACACCATCAATATTCAAATGTGTTATTTAGTTATTAATGAGTTTCTACGCATATAACACCAAAACAGCCTTTAGTAACACCAAATATAAAAGCAATACAACACATATACGAATTTCTGACACATAAGCAAAGGATAATGGGTGTCATGCACTCAATAACATCCATTTACACAATCATAACACACCCTAAACAACCACTATGTGGTTCACTGCCATTTCACACATTAGTAACGCCTAAAAACAAAGCCCTGAACCACATATACAACTTTAATACACCATATGAATAAAACATATGTATTATTAACCAGAATAACATACAATAACACAACAATAACACAACAACAACACATCATTAAGATAGAAAACACAACATTCACGTGACTATAACACAGAGATATCACTTCTATAACACATCAATCACAAATGGATAATATAATAGTAACACAAGCAAATCAAAACTGAACGCTAACTCAGCAATAACACAAGGGATGTTCATCAATAATACAAGGGACACTCAGCAATAACACAAGGGATACAATACCTCGATGACTTTGGAGCACTCATCTTCTCTTCGGTTTGCTTGCGACCCTTACCCTTCATTTTTTGCAAATATGAAACCCTAAACCTCTAAACTTGAAACGAAGAAATGACTTTCCTGCTCTACTGCGAACAATGACCATCGTCTTCCGAACGAACAATGACAATGCTCTGGAAACCCTAGCTCCGAAATCTAAGAGACGAAACGTCGAAATAGGGAAGCTGCTCTCGAAACGATGCTCTTTCAACACTTTGCGCTCTTTTTTAACGCAAAAGCACTTTTTAGTAATGTTCTCGGGTTAAGGTCGGACCAAGCCGCAATTTTTTTTTTAACCGGAATTTTCATATGGGCCCACTATGCCACGTGTCACCATATTATTTGTCTTTGAATGTTCCTCTGCGTCAGGACACCTGACCAAATACACGCTCGTATATGCTACACTATCAATTATTCCACCGCTGTCCAATTTAAAAAATAAAAAATAAATGGGTCCACTAAATTATATCTTTGCTGTAATGAACGATGGATATCGAACACCATATTTATTTATGCATACGGTGTTCGTGTGGAATAATTTTTCATACTACACAGATACGATATATAATTGGTCTATTATTGTAATTATACTGCTTAAATATGTAAAGCACATGATATTATAATATTATATGTTAAAAACTAAATATATGAATAAATTAATAAAATAAATATATATGATAAATAATTTTTTTAATTCCTTAAAATTTTTAAAATTGTTTAAATTTAATTAATATACTAAATTTAATTGGAGAAGAAATTGTTTGGCATTGCATATTATTTTCTGATATCGTTCTCCATAAAAAAAAATTAATAGCATAAAACTCCAAACCTAACATTGTCTTTCTCCAAATGTTCTTTTCAATAATCAGTTTTCAGTGCAAATTGCTCGAAGAATCTTCAATCATTTTCATGCCTAATTATAAATCATTGATTCAGTGGCATTATTATATCCTTGATTCACTGGTATTATCATAGAAGTGTCAAATCAAATCCATGGGTTGGGTTTGGGCATGACTCGACACGAAACTATTTAATCCGAATCAAAATTGAATATTAAAAGAGTCAGAATGTCTAAACAGAACACGAGAATACAACCCGTTTAACATAATAAATAAAAATTTGTGTCAAAATCGAGTCAATTTTGAGCCAAATTTGGGTCTAATTCATGTTGACGCGTTGATTTCGAGCCAATTTAAAATTATTGGATCAATTGCAGGTTATTTTTTGATTGAAAATTTAAATCATGCACCACGGGTCCACTGATATTACCCGCACCTAACATATGCCGATGTGGATATGCTTCCTTCGATGAAGTTGAATATATTATTATTATTATAATTGTAATTAAATTCACGTGTAAAAATCTTTCCGGAAAAGCATAAATCATTAAGAGCATTCGTGGGCCCCATGTCTTTGCTGACAAGCCAGAGCAGAACGTTCGCTCTACCTACCAGTCAACGAACGCTCCCTTCCGATTTTCCCGTTTCCACTCTAATCGCAGAAATTACAGCTAAAAACGTTTAAATTTCAATTTGTTAAAACATTGATATTTTTCTATATCTAATTCTAATTCCTTTTCCGGCGAGGGGGGGTTTAAAAAAAAAAAAAAAAAAAAAAAAAAAAAAAAAATCCTCGTTCGCGAACAGCTCATGTTTTGCTTCATAAGTAGTTCGTGTTCAGCTCATTCGTTATATAAAGGATCCAAACACAAACAAGTTTTTAAAGCTCGAATTATAAACAAGCTAAACTCGGATAGCTCTTTGTTTGCTTGTGCTCGGCTCGTTTTTAGTCGTTTTAGCTCGAAATATATATATGTATATATATATATATCTAAATTTAAATCATAATTGCTTGTGTGGTAATGTGATTATGTTTTTTTTTTCATACATTTGGTTCAGGTTCAAATCCAACACTCTACATCTATTTTTTCAGTTTAATTTTAACAAGCTAATTTCGAACCGAATACAAACACAAACACAAATATTTAAATCGAGTTGAACACAAACACAATGTTCATGAGCCAGTTTCGAGCACGAGCCGATTTCAAACCCGTAAAATTTCGAACGAACCAAACACGAGATCGTTTATAACCCTATTTTCAGGAGATTTAAATACATAGCATCCAAAATAATCAAAATAAATTTCATTATTGTAAATATTGAAGTTTAAATACGGTATATGTAGTTTGATTGTTTTTAAGTACCACATAATATTAATTTATTTTTAGCATCTAATACATAAATTAAATTTTAAGGATGATTAAATATTAATAAAAAATTCATTTTTTTTAAATATATATTATATATAAAATAATATTATATAAATGGCAAGAACCCTTCCCAGAGTTGGAAGTTGGCGCCATCAGTCCTGAAACGTATCTTGTATTAAAGCGCTGCAGGAGGAATTTCATCTAGGGTTAGGGTTTGTCGAAGATGATTCTGGTGGCAATTCTTGCGCAGCTGCTTGAGGAGTGCACGGCACTTGTGGCTAGGGTTCTAGAGCATTTTCTTAACGAGGCCCCCTTCCTGCGCCGCTTGCGCTTCTTTATTTTGCGGAGTTTATCCTTCACCTCCATGCCTCGCCGGAACCCCGCGGCGTCGGCTCAATGAATCTCTTGCCGTATCGGTGTAAATATGATCTATCTCCCGCTTCTCTTTTGTTTACTGTTTTTAAATTTTACTTTTGCAGATTTAGGCCTATCGAATTTTGTGTGATTTGGATCTGTTGTTGTTATAAATTTTGTAATAGCTCTGTAATGAGGTTTTTCTGGAGATTTGATATTCTTCAGCAACTAATAAGATGGCCTTTAATGTGCATGTTTTAATCTGAGATTCTTAGCCGTCTGTTTACATTTGACTTAGCATCTAAACAAAAGCAAGAAATAATTTGATAAAAAATCGTGATCATGCTAGTGGATAAAGCCATTAATATCATCGATTGATTTACATGCAATAATTCTGAGCCGTTTCCTCAAAGACTTGATTTGATTCTGGAAGAAGATTAACTGAAATAAGTCAGGAAGACTTGAGACTAGTCATACAGTGCAAGTGCCGGTTTTTTTTTTTTTTTGTCTGTAGTTAATAGTGTAGGTACAGCAGCTGAATAAGATGGGTGGTCCTTTGGAAGTGCGTAAAATCTGTCATTTTTACAATGATGAAAAATGGGAAGCTGTCTGGAGAGTGTGTGATGGGTATTCCATGTTACAAAGTGATATGCTACCAACAAATTTTAATCAGCCAGCATGAATTTCAGTGTAATTTTTTGAACAAGAGACATTCAAATTTCGATTAAAAGTCATCCGGAGCTCCGATTTCAGCAAAATTATAGTCAAACTGATCAGCTCGAACTACTATTGGAGGATTTTCGAAGGCATTTGAAAGGTCAAACGGATGGCAAATCTAGCAAGTTTATAATCGGATCGAAGGAGTGTCCTCTTTTGATTCTTCAATTTCTTCTCTCTCAACTTCAATTTCTTTTTGAACCCTACCTTCCACCTCTTTTCCACTTCTAAGTTGAACGACTTTTACCTGCTCTTTATTATGTTCTTTTGGATTTGATTTAGTATTACTAGAAAGTGTTCCTTGGGATCTATTAGAGCCTCACCCCTCACATGAAAGGAGGAGGCTTAAGAGAGAGCTTGAGGTTTTGAGAAGGAGCTCAGGTCCAAGATCATCCTCACCATCGTCGATCGCCGTCTACCACCACTGACCGTCGACAACGACCGCCGACCTCTGTCGACCACTGTCGGCCACCATCAGCCACCGCCGTTGACCCCCGTTGATCACCGCTGACCTCCGTCAACCACCACTTACTAGATATCATTAGTCGACGTTGTAACGTGGAAAGCTAGTAACCCTTTCTCTTCTATGGGACAAGGGGCATCTGTAATCATCAACTTATAGTGGATTTTTACAACTGGGTCAGACCCCGTGGTTTTTCAATTTTTACGGGTTTTCCACGTAAAACTTCTGGTGTGATCACAGCTCAATTCATTTTTATCTGAGTGTATGTTGAATCCTCGTGCAACGCTAAGACGATAATCGATTACTCTACTGCCACGAATTTTCTAGCACACATCACAAAGCATTATGGTGCATGAGATGTTTAAGGTTTTCTTTATCCATTTCCCTCGTTCGTGGAAAAATAAAAAGAAGATGATCAAAAAAGAACAAAATTTAGATGTAGATGGAAGATATTTTTTTATTTTAGGAGTTAAGATATTTGTAAAATAAATTTATAAAAAAAATTAAAGTCTTTACATGATTAGTCTTTTTTTGTTATTAAAAAGAAATGGATGTCCTGTATTTTCCTTACAATTATTGTACATTCTTATTATAAATGAATACACAAAATCACATTTTTTTTTCTTTTCTGAATTTATTTCTGTTCAAGATGAGGATGACTTTTGGTTGCTTACAAAAGCTACAGTATACGAAAGTATATGACAGTTTTATTGCTATTTCAAATAAGATTTAACTTAGGGGGTGTTTGGTAGCATACTTATTATCGGATTTTGTCATGAATTTAACTTAAACTTAAAGCCTGCCAAACACTGAAAAAAAAAAAAATCCAATACACTCATTAAATCAAATTTTATCTTGTTCTGTTACTTTTTTCTCGATTGTGAAACATATTTATCCCGTCTTCGCGCGAGCTCCTCTGGTCATTTGTGTAATCCGGATTTATCATATCACATAAATCCTATTAATGGTAAATTTGATGTGCAGCCAAACACCGCCTTAATATGTACGCTTTGGCGGATGAGAGAATTAAGATTAATAATTTAGCAAATCCGGTTCACTCATAATGATGATTTAATTAACCTGATTTAGATAAATATGTGTGCAGATTTAGTCTTTCAATTTTTATTTATATTTTGCAAAGTTGAGAACAACTGGATAATGAATGCAAATAATCAAATTTGACCTAGGTGGTCTGGATCATTGAATATGTAAATTATTTTACTTTGACGAAAGCTGATCACATTTGCATCTGGCATTAAAATATGCAGTGTTGGCTGGACTTTGACAAATGATAAACACATTGATATCAGGTATGAAAATTTGCTTTATGGAATGGACTTGAGGTCTTCTATCGAATGTTTATTGTTATTTGATGTTGTAACTATTTTATGGCCCTTTAATCTTTTTGCAAAGGTGAGGGGATACATTCTTCTCTCTAGTGCTCCCATTTTTTATATGTTCAGACAAAGATTTAAGAAAATTATGATTTGTAGGGTTTTTGTTGTTTTTTGTGAAGCATGTTCTTCTTAAAAAAACAACCGCCGTAGCAGAAGGTGAAGGTGGAACCAGAATTCCACATATGAACTAGAATTATTTGTTGTCATAAGAGCATTAAAACATTGGGAGCGCTATCTTTTTCATCAAGAATTCATTTTATTTAGTGATCATCGATCTCTGCAATTTTACCAAAGTCAGAAAACATTGAATCGAATAAACATGCGATATATAGTCTTTTTACAAAAAGTTTAGTTTTATTCTAACACAAAAATCTGAAATGACTAACAAAGTTGTTGATGCTTTGAGTAGACGAGCCAACCTCCTAGTGTCCCTGCAAACTAGTATCACTGGTATGGAATCTATCAAAGGTTTATATGTGGATGATTCAGATTTGCTAAACCGTGGAACAAATGCAATTCAGGTTAGCCAATTATAGATTTTTCTCTCCAAAAGGGTTATTTATTTAAAGGAAATCAGCTATGTATACCAAATACCTCACTGAGAATGCGGCTAATTCGAGAACTCCAAGGTGGTGGTCTAGCAGCTCACATTGGAAGAGATAAAACCTTATCATTTATTGCAAGCTCGCTTCTTTTTGCCTAAGCTCTAACGGGATGCATCAAGATATGTGGAATGTTGTCATAAATGCCAAACTTACAAAGGATCATCACAAAACATTGGTCTATACAACCCGTTACCAATTCCAGATTCAATTTGAGAAGTCTTAAGTCTTGATTTTGTTTTGGGGCTGCCGAAAATAAACCATGGGATGGATTTTTGTGATGGTGATTGTAGATAATTTTTTCCAAAATGTCACATTTTTTTGCTTGCAAGAAAACATTTGACGCACTTAATGTGGCGAGAATCTTTTTCAAAGACATAGTTCGATTGCATGGCATACCTCAAAGCTTGATCTCTGACTGTGATTTCTAATCCGTGAGCTATTTTTGGAGAGAACTTTTGAAGTAATTTCAAATCAATCTCAAGTTGAGTTTTGCTTATCATCCACAAACCGATGGCCAAACGGAGGTCACCAATAGAACACTTGCAAATATGATTAGATATCTGGTGGGAAAACAAACAAAGAGATGGGATGAAGCCTTAAGTTAATTCTATGGTGAACCATTCTACGAGTCGGGCTCAATTTGACATTGTTTATACTAAGGCTCCCAACCATATAGTTGATTTGGCTATTATACCAAAACCAAACCATAAAGCTGCTAGTCAGTTAGCAATCGGCTTCACTACCGTGCTTCAAGACGTTCATCGAAAGCTTATCGCCAATGTTGCAAAGTACAAGTCACAAGCTGATAAACACTGCAAGCATAAAGAATTTAATGTAAGAGATTTGATTATGGTTCATCTGCGCAAAGAGCTCTTTCAAGTCGGCATTATTCTAAATTGAAACCAAGAAATTTGGGTCTTTTCCTATCTCTGCTAAAACAAATGATAATGCCTATGTTATTCGACTGTCACTGTTAAATATATGGAGTTTGTGACTTATGTACCTCACCTATCGCGTCTCACATACCTCTCTCCCACCTATCTCTCTCCACCTACCTCTCTCCCTCTTCTTTAAATAACCTATTTCGGCCTGTCATAATTGCTAAGCCAATTCCTCTTCAAAGCTAAGAGAGAGAAAGGAAGAGAGAAAGAGAAAGTGAGTTTTTTCTTATAAACTTGGAGACCCTCGACGGTGTAATTTCTTGAAGTACTAAAATCCTCTGCAACTCCGTGAACGTAGGCAAATTAGCCGAACCACGTAAATCTGTGTTATTTTCTGGTTTGCAATTTTTCGATCCGATTTTTTCACTTTATTGCCGTTGTTTTTTTATAACAATTGGTATCAAAGTCATGATTTTGAATCTAAGGAAAAACGATGGGCAAGAACAAAATGAAGGTTTCAGAGATCGAGAAGTTTGATGACATGAATTTTGATTACTGGACGATGCAGATAGAGGACTACCTCTATGAGAAGAAATTTCAGCTTCCATTACTGGGAAAACAACCGAAAAAGATGGACGAGGCGGAATGAAATCTGTTGGATTGACAGGTTCTGAGGGTTATTCGATTGACCCTGTCGAGATCCGTTGCCCACAACGTCATCAAGTAAAGACTACTGCAGATCTCATGATGACTTTTTCAGGTTTATATGAAAAGCCATCGATGAATAACAATGTGCATTTGATGAAAAAGTTATTCAACATGAAGATGACGGAATGTGTGTCTGTTATTCAACACCTGAATGATTTCAATACTATCACAAATCAATTGTCGTCTATTGAAATTTATTTTAATAATGAGATACGTGCGCTGATATTATTGGTACCATTGCCAAATAACTTGGAAGCCATGAAGATGACCATGAAGATGACAGTTAGCCAGTTAGCAGTTCTGCAGGTAAATTCAAACTAAAATATGATGATATTCGTGATTTGATTTTAACTGAGGATGTGCGCATAAAATATTCTGACTAGACCTCAAATTCGAGTTCGGCACTGATTGTTGATTACAGAGGGAAATCACAGAACAAAAACTTAAACAGAGGAAGATCAAAATCAAAGTTCGGTCAGCAGGTAACCTGCTGAAATTTTGGCAAGACTGACCACATAAAAATGAACTGCATGTGTTTTCGTTCTTTTTTCTCTTTTATTTTAGAAGGAGTCGTCAGCCCGTCGATCGTCGTATACTTTTCTTTTCCGAATAAATCTCTCTTTCGGGTCATATAGATGGCCTGAAGAAGAGAGGAACCTGACATACGACAAAACTTCAGATAAGAGAAAACACAAAACGTGGAGAGCTTACGTGCGGTAAATCTCGCAATGATAGGTTAAGAATGCCCACACAAACAAGATCGGGCGAAAGCACCTTAAACCGATATCCGCAAAAGAATACCTACGTAGGATATCTATAACCAAAGATTCAGGTGTAGGTGTCTGTTCTCGGGCCATGAGTGCTCCTAAGGGGGCGCATCCCACTTAGTTAATTAAATCTTGGGGGTTGCCCAAGAAAACTCTTGATCCAAAGGGGTTTTACTTACCTGAAAAATGACAACTAGCACAGACTCTTCAAGGGAGGTTATCTCCCAGAGGGAATGTCCTGATGCTTCAAAGCTCTCGCTAAGCCACAGGGCGAGAAGTGAGTCTCTCGTAGTCCCCATATGGATAGCGTACTCATCAGCATACAGAACCTATGAAATAACCGTATAATCCTAATATATCATCCCAACGGGAAGTCCCGATACGTCAAAGCACATCCGAACCGTAAGGGCAGAGGACAAATCGTCGTATCCCAAACGGACGACAACTCATCAGTCATCAGGCCGTCGGGATGATTCCGATGAAGCCAAAAGAAGAGATAAGGCTCAACGGAGGTGGTCAAAAAGTAGGGAAGAGTGGTCCTAAGAGGTAGAGGTAACTGGGTCGGGGCACCACATACCCGTCATCCCAAGCCACTAGGACCCTAGATTTACCTGGTCGTGATGGCAGTCGACCCAACACAACCTGGGATCCCCGGTCAGCAATCCGTGATTGCGTCGTCCACGGGAACCCCGCTAGTCCTAAGGTCAAAGGAACGAAACTCTATCCTATGACTATCGGCTGGAACTTCAAGATGTGAGACTTATACCCGTCGAAGTGGCGAGGTGCCTCAGGACAGAAAAGAAAGTGGAGGTTCAGCTACAAAGCTGGAAACGCTCCCAACAAAAGGACTTATACCTCGTCTGGGTCGGGGAGCCTTCTAACACCCTAGGCGCACTAGACAACCACTTATAAAAGGTATGTTGGGTCAGTCAAATTGAAGAAGCACGAGGGCTCCTCCTCGGGACATGCAAATATGAATGCAGTTATCTAGAGCGGTCCTTAAGTATTGTGGATGCCCCATTAATATATGCAAGAAAGTAAATGTTGCAATTTTTAAATCCTGAATATTTTAATCCTAAACTTTAATTATTTTGAATATTTTATTTAAAATTTTTAAGTTGAAAATTTTGGATTTTAAGTCCTAAAGAGCCTATATTATATCGTGAAATCTCAGATAAACCACAGAAAGAAACGAGGAAAACATATGCAAGTGCATTCATGCAACATGATGCAAAAAACAAAAAATAAGCCAAATTAAAATAATAAACAGGTCGGTGCCGTTGGGTCGGCAACATATCCCAGAAAATAAAAGGGGTACATCAATATAAAATGTAGAATTAAGATACGGGGCACGAGCATCTGCTCCTGGTCTCCTCCACGTGGTTCCCGCGCTAAATGTCTCGGAATCCGTGCCCGTATTTTATTTTTGCTACAAGACTCTTCTAGAATCTAAAAAGTACATAGGAAAGTAAAAGACTCAATCTTGCATGAAAACAAGTGTCAGCGGGAAAGCCACATGCAAATAACGTATCATGAGTCATGCCTTAAAATTGGGGGAGCTAATAGCACCTGCAAGCAAAAGGGTCAGAAATCATTACTTGCTCCCCCGACAACAGTATTTGTGTGTGTTCATAAATAGACATGACTCCCTGCAGAAAAACACCCTAACATATTATCACACATATGCAGCATACAGTCACACCACAAACACAATGCAAAATAAAGATACCTAGCTAGGGCAATCAATCGAACAGAGAACAATAGTCATGCATCAAAAAGACTAACTAGCACTCTAAATCCTAGCCTAGCACACCATCTAACGAAAAGTGCGTCAACCTAGTATCTAAGTGCGGGGTAAGTCTGGTATAGTATGACTTTGATAGGGTTGCCATACCGACCCCATTCTAATGATCCAATAGATTTAAAAGGTGTCACGAAAGGAGGTGACACAAGTTAGATTCATTGGATTCTTAGCACAGTCATACTTCTAGCAAATTTTTTCCCCTTGAGAATTAGCAGAAGTACAAGAATTCTAATGAGGCGATATTGATATGATACTATTTGAAGAAGAACTCTTTTTTTTAGGGCATGAAAATCTGAACTTGCAAATATCGACCACATCTCTGGCGAGCACAAGAATATGAACAACTCACATACAGTACACATATTGTTATTGGTAAATCAGTTAGCGAAGTGCATAGAAGAAATATCCTCCATGGCGGTTGATCTTTCTTAGCAACATTGAGTATTGTGGATACTCGAGAAGAACGGAGGGAGGCAGACAATCCTTAATTAAAGTGTGGAGATTTTGCAACATTTCCAACTGAGGTATTAGCTTTTAAAGAGGAGAATATAAAGTTGTGGTCTCAACGTACATGCAAAGAATTTCGTCAACGCTTCTGCAAAGGATTTACCGATCATACTGTT
Organism: Phalaenopsis equestris; assembly: GCF_001263595.1. Taxonomy (NCBI): domain Eukaryota; kingdom Viridiplantae; phylum Streptophyta; class Magnoliopsida; order Asparagales; family Orchidaceae; genus Phalaenopsis; species Phalaenopsis equestris. Next base: position 34,893,657 of record NW_018164444.1, on the reverse strand, counting down.
GAGCTGCAACTGATCTTGAGGGCATGCCTTTTATTCAGGTTTCTAGATCCCCCTTGACTCAAAAGAGGGGTTCGAAGTGAAAGTGATTTGTAGAACTGTACTCTTGATGTTGAGGAGGAAGATTGGCGTTGATTAATACTATGTTTGTATGTCTGCTCTGTGGTTTTACACTAGCATTTTTGTGCAGTGTGATGGTTTTTTTAGAAATATTTGAATTTGCTCAAAAGTTTATCTCATATTTCTTATCCTCATGTGGGAAGGAGGGTGTTTGTAGTTCTCTTTAGGCTCTAATTTTTTTTCTGTATCGGATGAAAATTCATTTGGCGAGAGTTTAGGGGACATGGGTAATCAACATTTGTGCTCGTGATGATAAAGCTTTGGTTTTGTCTGCTGTTGACGATATTTATTGGATGATTTAGATTTGAAGAAGATAAAGACCTATGCTTCTATGAACTGGCTCCAATTTTCCATTGAAAAAAAATTAATTGACTTATTAGACAAATTGAGTTTGGCGGCAATTAAGGCTCGTGTTCGTATGACATTGATGCAATTTGCCTTTAAAAATGTATCAACAAACCCATATAACATTCTAGCTTTGGAGTTAGCATGGCCTATGTTTCTACGTTATGGCTCTAGTTCACCCTTAAAAAAGTATTAACTGGCCCGCTGGATGGCCTGTGTTCAAAGATGATATTGACCCATGTTTATCATAAATCATATTTAAAGTAGTAGCTTCAAATCAATATTTAAATTAATTTTCATTTTATTTTCCACTAAAATTTATTTTAAGTATAGTTATATATTGATAAGCTTTGTCCAATTTAAGGGTGTAAATGAGTCAAATTTGAGAGAGCCCTGAGCTTGTTCGTGTTTGGTTCATTCAATTTTTTAATTTTATTTTTCCAAAATAGGTTTATGGGTGAAATGTCTCGTGAATATTATGTTCATATCAGGCTTGATTTGAATTCGTTTTTTACTCCAAATTAGCACCAATGACTTGAAAAATACGAAAATTTAATATTTGTTTAAAAAAACATAAAAAAATCAATAGGTAAATATTTTAATATTATTATTTAATTATTTGTAGCCAAAACAAATGTTCTATTGTGTTTGGCCCATTTAAAAATCGAGCTCAAAAAAGTTGTTTTTAGCTCGCAAGCTTATTGAACGAATAGAACATGAATTACTTGGTAAGCCTTAGATTAGTTATTCCCAAACTAACAAGAATAGGACTTGCAGAATCACTGAAGTGTTCAACCATGCAGCCTTATGAAAGCACAGTATCCCTATTACTAATCGACAGTTCATATCTTATCACTCTTACTGGAGACAACAAATGAGTGTCGGCCGGCAGGAAATGAAGATCATCTATAAACAAAGACATGTTTGTCAACTCAAATGCACCTCCATTATTTTCTTCTATGACCCTTGGTGATAAACATGAAAGCAGTTCTTTTGAAAGAGGATAATTTTGTAATATAATGGATTTAGGCCACATTGCTACTAAAGCATCTACAAGTTTTGGTTTAATATTATTGAACAAAAGAACATATTAGAAGTTTCAAAACCTACTTGAAGAGAGCAGCCCACACCTGGCCAGTTTTCTGCATACTGGTTTCCGATGCCCGCCGAATGCGGCATAAAACAGTCCCAGCCATTTTAGTCAGTAACCACTAAAAACTGATTAAATAATAGAATAATCAAATTCTATAAATATTAATGTGTGGCTTGCAAACATATCAGCAATGCAGGCTTCCTGATCCAATTATAATATGGTTGATTCACGTTCTGCCTCAAATAATATGTTCAAGAGCATACAATGGAAGCAAACTTGATGCCTTATTACAACAGTCTAGCCATCTTTACATGCAAGGAAGGACTAAGGAAGTATTTCATAGTGCATGGGATTTTTTCCCTCAATGTTATGTTTATTGATATTAACAAATGATAGAAGGTTATGTAATGATATAAATAAAAAGGTTAGGATCCCCTCTAATATATTTTGCTTTCATTCCATCATGACATTGGATGTCATAAGAGAATGAAGACAGTGTGTATGATCATCTTAATTCTATGAAGCGATAGATTAGAGAGAAAAATTAGAATACTTGAATATTTTTCAATAAGAAAAAAATCAAGTGCAATATTTTTCGTGCATCGTGTCTTTTAATTTTTCTTACAAGTGATTTCATGAATTAGATCCTCACTTTCATTATAATTTAGGGAAAATTACACAATTCTCATGAATTTACTTATCTCACAACTAAAGTTTCATTTTTACACACATAGCACTTTATCTATCGATAAAAAGATAGATTTAATTATTAAAAAGTGATAATTAGTGATATTTTTCATATGGTACTTGTAAATATGAAAGTTTTGATGTGAGGTGGATAAATTCATAAGAATTGGGTGGTATGTATGTAAATGTCCCTATAATTTATTATTTTACATATTTTAAGGTTGACTTGAACGTGTCAACTTTGATAAACATTCAATGTCCTCTTGGACGAAGTAGTCCATGACGACTTGTGAGGATCATTCAATCATATCAAGTCAACGATCTCGTACGACTAAGTACACCAATAACTTAACCATGATATGCCGGAATGATTAAACTATGTGATCCCTATTGGTTTAGTCACCATTTCCCCGGCCCACCATCCACTTTAAGCCAAGGATGATAAATTTTCCAAATCAATAACATAGTTGTTGTTAGTATATGCTCGAGTTTAAACACTTAACACCCTAAATGGCTAACCTTAATCAAATGTGCTCTCATAATCAAGAGTAGTAACTAACCATAGGGGATTGCGCCAATGAGAGATCTTAAAAGCAGATCAAATTGATCATAAGAGTGTTTTTCAAAAAACACAACTTTTTAGAAAAAAAAAAATCCAACGCGCTACGAAATGCTTCCATAGTCCTTTTTTGCAAGTGAAGATGGCTAGACTGCTGCTATAACAAATCCAACTTGCCTCCATTGTGTGCCCTTGTTGAACATATTACCAGTAGCAGAATGTGAATCTTCCATATTATAATTGAATCAGGAAGGCTGGATTGTTGATATTTTTGCAGACCACACACTAAAATAGACAGCATTTTTATTATTGTGTTAATTAATCAAATGAGAATAAGCATCAGCGATTCTTCACTTTCATGGAGCTGCGCTTTTATGAAACTGCATAGTTGAAATCCTATGGCTTCTGCAAGCCCTACTCTTGTTAGGAATCGCAGCCGTCTTGCTGAGGAGGGTGATGGAAAAACAAGAGGCTACATCTTTCTTTAGTTATCTTTATGATGTGAAGACAATCATATCTATATAAAGGCAAAATAAAAGGGAAATAAGGAAAGAATTAAGAAGAAAAATGTATTTCTTAATGAGGATATTTTATAATAAGAAATGCTTTTATTATCTACTATAAATATTAATCACATGTGATAATATTATTATGGTAACATAATAATTTTAACATCTTCTCTACAATCTAATTTATTATTTACAAAAAATTCACTATAAAAATTCGTGTCATGTCTGAGATACATCGGATATGGACAGACACGCGACACTTGTTGGATAAGCTAACAAGCTGTCTAATTTTTAAAAAAAAAATTTGACAAACATGTCGGTAAAAGTTAAAATTGATTTTGATAATATCAAAATGTATGATAAGATATTTGATTTTGATGATTTATACTATACCACATGGCAATATTTATTTTTATTATGCATTATTCTAAAAAAAAAAAATTATGAACATATTTCATTAATATTTTTTAAATTTTGATTGCGTATTATTTATTTTTTTATACCTAATATTTTTTTTAAAAAAAATATTTTTTACCTAATATCTTGATTTATGAAAAATATTTTTTTATTCTTAAATATCATCATTTTCAACTTTCTATTTATTTATTTCATATTTATTTAATTTATGGCATAATATAAATTATTTTAAATTCTTTATCAGTAGCTCTTATAAGCTCTACCTAGGTCGTTTGAGACCACTGCTTGAAGCTCTTGATTCCTTGATGCTATTGCTAAGAGGATGGCTAGAATTTGATGATATGTGATATTTTATTTTCAAATAGGATTTTTTTCAACCTGAATTTTTTAAATATTATAATGTTGCTACTATTAAATTTTGAAATAAAATAAAAGAATAATCGAATAAAACACAAAGATTATAAAAATATATTATGAATATTTTCTTACTTGGTTATAAAAGGTAAGAAAATAATGAATCTAATTATTAAATTTCAAATATATATTAATCATTTTGAAAATATTTAATAAAATCTACATTAAAATGCTTTGATATTAGAGGACATAAAAATTAAAATAATTAAAGAAAAGGTATTTAACCTATAATCATGCTTTAAAAATCGGACTGAATAGTTCTTTAACATATTTAAATTCATTCCACCATGAATTTATGCCATAAGAGAATGACGAGAAAGATTATCTCATCTCAATTCTACGAAGTAATAGCTTAGAGAGAGATATTAGAATTCTTGAATGTTTTGCAATAAAAAAAGCAAGCGATCTATTTTTCATGAAGTTGTTGTTTAATTGGAATATTGTGGCTTCGTTTGAAGAAATGTATTCTTGTTAAATTATGATTAGTTTGATCTTGTCTCTAATTGTGGAACAAGGTAAAGAAAAATGTACAAGATCGTAAAAGTCAAACTGAACGGAAGATGTGTTACATTTGATCCTTTCAATCTAGCAAGACAAACGAGTCGTGTATATTACCTTTGATATCCCGATAGAGCAAGAGATAAAGTTGACTAGGCAGTAGTCATAACTGTTAAGTTGGAGCCTAATCCACGCCTCCTTCTCCCGCTCCCGACTCTCGCTTCAGCCAGCGATTCGCGAACCACTCTGTCGAGAAGCAAAGCTTCGCTTCGGCCCACTCCTTTGTCGTGAAAGGTCGCGACTCCTCCCGCACCTGCCCGATCGTGGAACTGTTCCTGCCTACACCTGTTCCCGCTTCCTGTTCGTGATAAGAGCTTCGGACGACTCTCCTTAGGTTCAGAGAAGTCACAGTTTGAGTTCTTCTTCGGTTTCCTCAGGATAGAGGAAGGTTTCCTCAAGGCAGAGGAAGAGAAGCACAAGAGTTAGTTTCTTGCGGCAGAAGGACGAAGAAGGAAGAAGAAGAAGATTATTCTCCCTAGGCTTCTTTGTGGTGGCTTATGGCAGAAGAGAAATTAGGTTTATTTCTCTTGTAAGTTTATCTTCTTCGGTGTATCTCAGTGTAGAGTTTCTTCGGTGTATCTCGGCGAAGAGAGAGAAGAACAGAGAGAGAAGAAAATAGCAATGAAATGAGAGTGAGAGATTACTCTTGTGAGTCGAGGTGATCGACTGGTGTAAATTCCTCAAGTAGTAAAATTCTCTGCAACTCCGTGGACGTAGACAATTTGTTTATCCACGTAAATCTGTGTGTTTTTCTTAGAGTGATTTTTCTCGTTCTATTTTCGTTTCGTCGATCATTCTTCTGTTTGATTTATAGATATACCACATCAACTGTTGGTATTAGATATCACAACAACAACTGGTATCAGAGCTTTGTTCGGATCTGAGGAAGAATGATGACTGCAGATGAAGTGAAGATTTCAGAGATCAAGAAATTGGATGGCACATATTTTTTTCGTTTCTTGCCGCAGCTATTTGGGAACCACTCTGTCGTGAAGCGAAGCGAAGCTTCGCCCCGCTTCTTTGTCGTGAAAGGTCGCGTCTCCTCTCGCTCCCGCTCGATTGCGGAAATGTTCCTGCTTACGTCAGTTCCCGCTTCCTGTTCGTGATAAAAGCTTCGGATGGCTCTCCTTGGGTTGAGAGAAGTCACGGTTTGAGTTCTTCTTCGGTTTCCTCGGGATAGAGGAAGGTTTCCTCGGGGCAGAGGAAGAGAAGTATAAGAGTTAGTTCCTTGCGGCAGAAGAAAGAAGAAGGAAGAAGAGAAAGATTGTTCTGTTCTCCCTACTTCGTGGTGGCTTGTGGCAAAAGAGAAATTGAGTTTATTTCTCTTGTAAGTTTATCTTCTTCGGTGTATCTCTGTGTAGAGTTTCTTCGGCGTAGAGAGAGAAGAAAAGAGATAGAAGGAGAGAGAGCAACGAAGTGAGAGTGAGAGATTCCTCTTGTAAGTCGAGGTGATCGACTGATGTAAATTCCTCAATTAGTAAAATCCTCTGCAACTTCGTGGACGTAGACAATTTTTTGAATCACGTAAATCTGTGTGTTTTTTTCTGGTGTGATTTTTCACGTTCTATTTTTCGCTTCGTCGATCGTTCTCCTATTTAATTTATAGATATACCACATCAATTATTGGTATATAAATCTCACAACAACAATACCGAGTAAACCTAAAGTGACTATTGATATTCAAAATACTACAGAACTCATTCATATGCATTCCACTTGATTCTACTCATGAAGAGTTAATTTTAGAGGATGTTAATAGAAAACACGAAGAAATTACTCTTAGTAAGTATGACTGGTGATGCTTCGAATGAAAAAAATTTAAGTACATCTTCTAGTCACTCATCAGACGAGGCTGATTAAGATATCTAAGTTATTAAAATTCTTCTAGTACTATAAAAATTACTCGATAGATTGCACTATGTTATATGTAATTTCATTTGATGTTTTTTTTTTTTATATTTTGAGTTGTGGTAGTTTGTATATTGCACTTTATAGTTTAGTATTATGTTTACTTTGTAGATTTCTATTTTCAGTTCCAGTACTGTTGTAGATTGCATTTTACATTTTGTCTGTACTTTCATTTGCTATTCTTACTTACTGCGCAGACAAGCACTTCTTTGTCGCTTTCTACCATGGCCAATGTTGTTCTTGATTCGTCCCCCCAGTCCTCCACCCCAACACCGTTACCTTCACCACACTCCCTGACTTACACCCCCTCTCCTCTGAACATACCGACACTACCACCATCTATGACTAGGGTTGTCAAAATGGCTCGTTGTTCGTGAACAACTCATGTTCGGCTCATTCGCTAACTTAACGAATGTTTATTTTTTAACTTAATTTATAATTTAAGCTATCTAAAATTAATAACTTATTATTATAAATATTGTATTTGAATATTCCAACTCATTAGAATTATCATCGGCCTCAAAATTTAACTCGTTTTTGCTCGAAATACTACAAATCAATTATATATATATATATATATATATAATGAGTAGTATTTTTAAAAAATTTAATTGACTACAATGCTACAAAGATTTATAATCTATTAACAGTATCAATTAAGAAAATTGAATAAAAATTATTAAATTAGATTCAAATGATGTTTTAAATCTTGCCTCAATCCTCAACAACATATGACTATGAGATTAGGGTTGTCAAAACGATTATTTGTTCGTGAACGTTTCGTGTTCGGCTTGCTAAGCAAATGGGCTGAACATTTTGAGCTTGAAATATAAACGAGCCGAACACGAGCTGAACCTGGGCTCGCTCGTGGTCGGCTCATTTACACCCCTATCTATGACTGCAAGTCTACTGCTTTGATGGAGGGTCATGCTGCTGCTCCTGATCGAGAGGCTTCGGACAACATGTGTTGTACTTTTGATCTCGTGCATTTTGGCAAACGTAAGTTTTTTTAGATAGTAGTAATATTACATTATATTTTTTAATTTGCAATCTTAATAACAGTACTTCAATACTTTTAGCAGGAGCAGATATAATAGAGATTGATATGGATAATCCGAAAGTAATAGTGACAGGTTATGTAAATCAAAGTAAAGTTTTGAAGTTTGTAAGCAGAATTGGTAGACAAGCTGAGTTTTGGCCATCTAGATATGATGATGCAGCTGCGCTTTTTAATGATGATAATGTTCATGCTTGCTTGGTTATGTAATCCAGAAAGGAAAAGGTTAAGATAATTATTATGACATGAAATAATTAAGTTTACTATAGTTTATAACAGTTTGGTTTCAGTCATTTGAAATGTTATTTAGGCAACATTGTGCAACTAGAGACCATACATTTGTGAAATAAAAAGGTCGATTGGCCTTTGTCATGATACATATGTTTTGTTAGTAGTAGAATCTGATATGAATTTGGAGGAGTAATTAAGTTAAGCTGATTTGAGTTCGACTCATTTATGGACTTGTGAGTTAGGATGATTATTAAAATCTCTCTCTGTTTGCCTATGTTTGCAGGAAATTTGTACAATTATTTAACAAAATGATACAATCAATTAATAGTTAATCAACTAACTCTAGAATCGATTAATCAAGGACTGGGCTAGAGGTTAAAATAAGCCTAATTGACAGCCGACTCCAAGTTTTTATTTTTAAAAATTATTTACAATGCTAAATAAATATAATGCAATGCGCTACGAGCTTATTTTGAGCTGAAATAGTTTAAATTAACTCAAATATGAGCAAGCTCGTTTCGATTTCAAGCCGGATCGAGCTCGACTCAATTTCGAACCAAGTTGGTTTGAAATCAAACATAATAAGCCATGAGCCGATTTCGATCCCAACTCAATTTATTCGAGCCTATTTTGAGCCGGCCCAGCTCGGCACGAAATCCTCTCATTAACAATCCTAATCAAGAGTTACTCCTTTTAATTTCATATATATGTGAAATTTCAGCTTCATGCGGATACATTCTAGTGCTACTTGTTGAAGATTATGTGGGATAGATGGCTGGAAAAGAAAAGGCTTGAATTTGTCATGTTTATTCTAGAACAAGTAGCACATAATTCTTCAAACCTAGTCAATAATATACAGGCAAAGATGTTTTTTTAAGCATATTTTAGAATTGTTCAGTCCCTTCAAATCAATATTAAATTATTTACAGCTAAACGTGATCCCAAACGGCCTCAAAGAATAAGAGAACTGTTAAAAGAAAAATAAATTTTTAATAGCCTTGATACCTTAAATATAGGAATCGCTCTCTGAAGATATAATGATAAATCAAATGTGTGCCCAAGTCTTTGGTGCGTATGAAAATGGAAATAGTAATAAGCCAAGTTACAGAGAATGAGGCATTGATTGTGAAATAGAGTTATTCCTCTATGAATTTGAGGCAACTTCTTCTCAACTGTAGAATGTTATACTATTTTCAAAATTATCATGGAGTTGCATAAAATTAATAGAATTAAGAATATAGAGATGGTAGCTATGAAGAAAATTACCATGATGTTACTCGTACAAATTAGATGATGTTATTGGAATGTTAGTATTATTAATGTTTAGATTATGAAAATATTGCATATTTTGATGGGAAAATAATCATCTAAATTTATTTACTTTGTTTCATTAATATCATCATGTCAAAAAGAGAAGACAAACCGTTGATAATATTAACTTAGTCTATCAAATAATATTGAAGGTTGCTCTGACGGTATGATATTTAGTTTAATTAAATTAATAAGGGTGGAATTAGCATCTTTTTTAAGGGGGCAAACTGCCCCGCTAGACTCAACTTAGGAGGGCTTACGGCAACGAAGCGTAAAGTGATATTTCAAAAAGGACAAATAACTATATAAGTAAAAATTTGAATTTGAGAGAAGTGAGAGAGGGGTCAACCCTACTTGAGTCCACCCCTGCTTGACTAAATGTACACATGTGAATTTATTAATGCTCCCACAACTAAAATAAGTTAAAAGTTATACATATACTAAAACTGATAGATCAGTTAATATCTACATCACTCATCAAAATTGTTATAAGAAATTCTTCCTAAGAGATCACATGAGTGCTAATTAATTTATTTTCAAATTTGTGATAACCATGGAATATTATGTATAGTATAAATAATTAGAAATTTTATAAATCCCGTGTAGATTTAATGGAAAAACATTTCCTCAAGTGATCATTTTGTGAGGAAAATCTTATAAAAATTTTGCCTATATTTCAGAGAGGAAATATTATGCTTCTTATTGTTGATATCTGCAGGTGATCCCAAATATTAAGATACTATGTCCAAAATCAAATAACTAGAATAAAAGATTAATTAGTTAATCAGATATATTAAACCAAAAAATAAGAATACTTGCCAATATAACTGATCTGAAAGAATGAATAAACCAACAATCAAGATTAGCAAATGGCCTACATAAACATGCCTTGAATAGAGAGCACATATGGATAGTCACCATTTACAATTATACAACAAAAATAAATCTATATATTTATGTTTTTCATAAAATGCAACAATTTGATTTCATCATAGCAGATGCAAAGTTGTCAATCCCTTCAAGGGAATGCCAACAGTGAATACCCACAAGCAAAAAGAAGAAACTAGAAAATGAACAAACAAGTTAGCATGGTTCAAGTTTTTGCAAACTCTACTTTTACGATACTATCCAATCACTTTATTATAAAGTTGTGAAGAACATATACAATAGAAGTTTATTTTAATCATAGATTAAGATTAATATAAGCTAAATAAGATCAACTTATAACTAGATAATATTTATCTTATAATCACACAATATAAGAAAAGCCAAACCTCACAAATCTCAATATTCTCTTATGGAATAAGTAAAAGAAAATGTTAGTGTCGAAGCACCAAAGCTACCATTAAGGTGGAGGAAGAAAGATAATTTTATCGGAAAGTCCCTGGACAACCAAATTGAAATCACCAAATTGATTTAAAACCTAATTCACAGTGAAACTCCTAGTAGAGGTTTGCTCTTCCATAGAGTCGTCCAACTTAAGAGTACCTTATCATAAGAGCTCTCCCATACCTCTAAAAATAGGGAAATTCAAGATGCCTCGTGGATAAAGGAGATAATCACGTGACAGGAAGCCTAAAAACTCAAACCATGCATGAATTATAAAGTATAAGTTGAACATAGATCAAACTAAACACTAAGCTTTGGACAAATATTGAATAAACAAATCTCAAATTCTTTGAACTGCATATCTCAAACTTCTATCGAGATCTCCTTCTATGATATGGAGTGTAGTACTTACTTTGTATGATATCCTTAATAACATGGATAGACAGAGTAGACTGATAAAGTATGAAAGGAAAATATAATTAGTTTTTATAAATATAGATTTATAACTCATTATAATTATTTTCTACTATAATTTAAGAAACATATACATATATTTTTTTAATATTACTCAAATTCATAATTTATATTTAACATACATATTAGTATGTCGTGTCTATTTTTTTCTTTAACTGAGGATAGAATGTTTATTAAATTACACATTTTTTTTTGGAGAGTATTTGTTAAGTTTACACTAGTTCTTCAATTTACATGTTTTGATATTTAAGTGATAGTGTTTAAGATTTTTTCTTAAGGTATGTTTGGGGTGGTTGCAGTTCTTTTAAGAAACAGTTGTATAGTTGCTACAGTAGAAACTATTTTTCAATTAATTGTCGTGACTATTATATATTTTTTTTAATTATTATCAAAAAGTCATATTGCGGCCTTCAGCCAGCCGCCGCACTTAAAAAACAAACAAAACATAATTTTCTCAAATGCTACCCATGTGCGGCACCGTACCACCACCGCAGGGCTGCCCTAGACACACCCCAAGTCTTCATTCTTCACATATCTTAAAGATTTATAAAAGTTCAGCTCAATAAAAAATGTCAAAAGAAAACTAGCTATATAAATCCCTGGTTCAATTTAATGGAACTAACCATCAACTTTAAAATGGTGCTATCATTGCTTATAATGATATTTTTATTTTTCTTGCTCCTTAGAAATTCTTCAATGCAAGAGAATTAGGGTTGTAAACGAGCCGAGCTTGTGAGCACAGGCTGGACTCGTGTTCGACTCGTTCAAATTGCTCATGTCCGAAATCGGCTCGTGAATAGTGTGTTCGTGTTCGGCTCGATTTAAATATTTGTGCTCGTGTTCGACTCGTATTCAACGCGAAATTGGCTCATTAAAATTAAATTGAAAAAAAATAAATTTAAAATATTGGATTCAACCTGGATCAAATGTATGCAAAAAAAAGACACATAATCACATTACTATACAAGGCACTTAGATATAAATACATATAATATATTATTATATAAATAATAAATGTAATATATTAATATATAAATAATTATATAATTTTTTTTTTATTTCGAGCTAAAACAAGCCGAACACTTGCTAACAAAAAAGATGTTCATTTTCGGCTCGTTTATAATTCAAGCTTTAAAAACTTGTTCGTGTTCAGCTCATTTTCTTAACGAACGAGCCGACCACGAGCTGTTCATGAACAATGAGCTTTTTTTACAGCCCTAAAGAAAATGAGTGAATTAAATATATGTTTAAAAGTGCCTAGATTAAGTTTTTGTGAGTCTTAACACTTTATTTAAGAAAGTACAGCTGTATATTTAATAGCTACATCTGAAAAATCTTTATTTTATGGCAAAATTTAATTAAAAAGTATTCTATAATTCATACATTTGCCTTAGATGTAATCTGTCAGGTATAGCCATACCTCTACCTCCACTTATAAATAGGGGTGAGGAAAAGCCTGGAGCACAATAAACTATGATCTTAAAATTCTCTTCTTTCTAGCAATAAATAATAAACCTCTTTCGCTCTCTCTTTTCTCTCTTCTGCTCTGCCACTTTCTTAATTCGCATTTGGTAGCCAATGTTAATAATAAAAACATGCATGGTGCCAACTGCAGCAAACATAAAAAAAATCAACCATGGCCTTAAAGATCTTGTATGCAGAGAAATGCCCAAATTTACCTAAAACTAGTTGTTGAATCAGAGAACCGAAAACAATTTATTGCTTCTTGGTTTTGGTATGATATGGTTAGAAATAAGAAACTTAGATTAAAATAGAATGAAACTACTTGCTCCTTTAAACAGGCACTATGTCACTTCTTGAACCGGTCGATTGATTGATTCAACCGTGAACTAACTATAGATCTCGTTTCAATTTATATAAAAGTCGTGTCCGACATTCAGGTCTGATTTTCAAAACCTTGATTATAGCTTATCACAAGTGGCTCCAAAACATATATACTAACCAAGTCGGAGTAAAAATTCAAGAAGAAACCATGCCTACCACCCTGTACAAGGGACAACTTGATTCAAGTAATCACGTCCTGAAACCTCTTTTACTACCTGCTGCGCTCGCAATCCCTCTGCTTGTATTCTGCTTTGATTTGTTATAATCGTACAATTGCCGCTCGCAGAAGCATCTGATACCTACTCCTCTTCCAATTTAACCATGAACAGATGCAACTTAGGAGAGTTGACAAGAAGACAAATGGAAGCGATCCATGTTTGTAGCTGACCTTTACTTGATTTGTAAATAGCATTGTTTCATGTGCTATATATATAATTATTCAAAAGAAAAAAAAAATGCTAAGCTCTTAATCCTGAGGGACTGCGAATTGAAGAAATTAGGGTTCATTAAGCTCTGGCTTCGTATTGGCTAAAATAATGCGGGTATGAAGTTACAACTTACAAAGGGACGGGGGAAGAAGATTTATATTTTTACTTTTTAAAATCAATATATTACAAATATATACCCCTAGAAAAAACAAATACATCACTTGAAATATATAATTTAATTAAATGCCATATAAGCGTTAATTTATATTTTATTTTCTATGTCATTCAAATTCAATCAACTGTTTTCATTGCAATATCATCACATCAGTTGAAAATTTTAATACGAAAATATATATATTATTGTTATAATATATTTTTATTATAAGGATATTCTCTTTATTGTTTCATATATATAATTATAGTATCAAAATATATCAACTAAAATGTAGTATTTTAATTTTTATATCATGGTATTATAGGTTTTATCCAGCACTTTATCTTTAATTTTATGGTCCTCTCTCATCTATTGATGGATTGACATCATGAGCTCTAGGATATTGGCATTATATAATGACACACATAGAATACAGTATTATAATATTATATTTTAAAATTTATAATATTATATAGTAATTACGTGTCAGCTACTCCTTGATTAGAACCCCAAAATGTTAAAAGAAAATTGTAAAACCAATTGGTCCTATTTAAATTTTTTTTTTTTGATATTCTCAATAGATTATGTTAGATTATCCAATTCCATAATGAATGATACTTTAACAGGGTCCAATAGAATGTACTATAAATGTATGTATCTACTCAAAAGGGGCTATAAGTCCTAACTTCACTAGAATGTTTGAGTTACATAAGGCCGCATTGGATAATCAATATCTTATCATGAGTTAAAGTCATAAGGATCGCCACGTATTTTGTGTCAAAGTAATGACATGCATATATTGTTTAACCTTGCATTTAGCTATATTCTTCACCAATCAATATAATAATGGTTATTGGGCATCTTGATCTTATGATCATAACTCTCATGTTATGCTCCTTCATGGGTGGATTAATTTTTGTTACTCTAAACCCCATCTTTGGCCAAATCCCTCAACCGAGTTATAGTTCTTGCAAGATGGGATTTGTATTCCCTTGTGACCTCATGGTGTTATATATAAGTCCTTTCCATAATATATATATATATATATATATATATATATATA
>NW_018164444.1:34872186-34879073 GCF_001263595.1 Phalaenopsis equestris | reverse complement strand
ATATATATATATATATATATATATATTAAAAGGAATTGTTGGAGGCTATTATACGAGCTCTGGCCATCTCTCATGTGCCTAAGAATTCGAGTATCACACCCTACATTTGGGAGAAATTGAACCGCATATCAGAGGGCACTTACAACTGACAAGTATATATTCATTGATTTATGAGTATATTCTATAAATGCTATTTAATTTTTGACTTGATTTCCAAGACATCCCCATAAAGAAAGCTCTTTAGGCAATGAGCAACTTTGAAACTTGAACTTCCTGACTAAATTATCGTTTTCTTAATAAAAAGCATCCCACAAAAAATCTCATTTGCCATCAAATTCTGGATAATTATTTAGTTTTCAGATCAGTTAGAATTTGCAAAACCTAAATATATAAATAATAAGAAAATCAATTGAGAACGGACTAATAATATACCACATTTTGAATCCTAAATCAAACTGAACCTAACTAACCGAAATTTGTTTTTTTGTTTTAATATGATATTTATTGTCCAATTAATATCTATGATTATGTAAATGCTCTCATCATCTGATATAGTTAAAGCCTTAAAGGTATGATTGGTTGATGGGCCATTTCTTCTATTTTTATCGTATTTTCTTCTGTTCATCCCTCTCTATCTCGTTGTTGTTAAGAACTACCAATATGCGAGTTGGAAAGCTAAATGTAATCGACAGATCAAACAGAAGTTAAGCGGCCAGCACTGTTGTTGGAGGCGGTAGATGCAATGTAGTTGTCATATACCGGTAGGGGAAAGAAGTCTGCTTTCATATTTCTTACTTCACGTAAGAGTAATGACTAAAATATCATTATTATTATTATTATTATTATTATTATTATTATTATTATTATTATTATTATTATTATTATTATTATTATTATTATTATTATTATTATTATTATTATTATTATTATTATTATTATTATTATTATTATTATTATTATTATTATTATTATGTCCTTCTAAACTTTTAATTGAGATCAAACGCCATAACTTTAATTTTTACATACATACTACTTTATCTATGAGTTGGCTCCTTTTAATGTGTTATGAAAGATACAAAGTGAAATGAATGTAAAAAAAGAAAGTAAAGTTTAGCGTCAGATATATAAATACATAACAAATGGGTGGCATATATGTCAAATTGTTAAAGCTTTCTCTTAGCAGATGCCATGACGTTCGCGTGACGCCGTGACGCCGGCCTTTACCCTTTTTTTTCTCAATTCTTATTTCAATTTATTTTGAATTTAGCATTAAAATTTACGAGGCATTCTTTTTTTTTTAATAAATTTATACTCCTCTCAACTTAAATTAGTTTCCATATATTTGGTTAAAGAAAAATTATTTTTGCGAGATCTAGATATATCAGTTGATGTCATATATTTATAAATCAAATATGAGAACGATCGGCAAAGCGAAAAATAGAACGGGAAAAATTCACACCAGAAAACAATAACACCACAACAGAACACACAGATTTACCCGGTTCAACAAATTGCCCACGTCCACGAAGTTGCAGAAGATTTTACTACTTGAGAAATTTATACCAGTCGATCGCCTCGACTTACAAGAGGAATCTCTCACTCTCAATTCGTTACTCTCTCTTTTTCTCTCTCTTTTCTTCTCTCTCTACAACGAGATACACCGAAAAAACTATACACCGAGATACACCGAAGAAGATAAACTTATAAGAGAAATAAATATGATTTCTCTTATGCCACAAACCACCAAGAAGAAGCCAAGGGAGAACAATTTTCTTCCTTCACCACAAGGAACTACCTGTTGCACTTTCTTTTCTTCTATATTGAGCGAGCCTTCCTCTATTCCGAGGAAAACTGAAGAAGAACACCGTGACTTCTAAAACTGAAGGAGAGTTGTGCGATACTTTTGTCATGAATAAGAGGGAGTCAAGAAATGCTTCGCGGAGTCAAGAAATGCCTCGCTTCACAACAGAGGAAGACAAGAGCCGTTTGCATAACCGCAGTGTTGCGGGTGATGTCACGACGATTCCCGACAGCAGAGCGGGAGTTCATGATTAGGAGCGAAGCGGGAGCTGGAAGCGCCGATTCGTGACGCGGTCTCCAGCGCTAACAAAAATAAATAAATTTGTGTAAAATGCTTAAACTGACAGAGATAACATTCAAATCTTAGATACGGTGATTTATCATTTTAATATATTATTATAACTTATAAGCAGGATCGATTACTCTAACTAAAATAAAATAAATAATTTTTAAAATATTGGATTCTAATGCTCACTATAATATATATATATATATATATTACAAATGTGATTGTACCATTAATCGTATTGCGAGCCAAAATAAGCTGAACACGAACGAACAAATCTTCTTTTATGTTCAGCTCGTTAATTTTACTAACGAATTAAATATGAGTTTCTTAACAAGCCGAGCATGAGCTGTTCGTGAACATCAAAACGTTTTGACAAGCTTACCCGAAATATTATTATTTACAAATCTAGCACTCTTTTTCATCCATTTTTCAAATTCTCCCTCAAAATATTGAAATTCATGATAAAAACCTCTAATCATATTTTTTCATTTTTATCAAATTCTAATAATTTGCTTGTTGGCCCTCCTAAATACATCGATTTAATTTAAAAATATCACCTGAGTGCTGCATTTCTGGTGCTATACATGTAATTATCCCTAAAAAGAAATATAACGCCCACCCACCACAAATCCTCAAATCGCTAATGAGCTCAAAAGGCTTACCGCACCTATAATCCCTATTTATCCACCCTAAACGTCCTCTTAATCCTTAATGTCGTTTTAATTACCTCCGTTTGGCGTCCGGTGTTCTTATCGTAATTACCCCTCGCCGCCTTCCCGCCTCCTTCCCCCTCCGCTTCTCGCTTCGATGCTGGTCACCGCCCAGCTGACTCCATCCTCCTCCTCTTCTTCCTTGAGCGTCGTAATTGAGCGGCGCCTGCAACTTCGCTTCATTGTTGCAGAGAGTTTAGAGTAGGAGCGCGCTAGGGGAAGGAAGACGAGGGTTCCGCTTTAGTAATGGTAATGGTAAGTTTATATCTCTAATTAGTTTTATAAAATACTAATCATGATTAATTGAAACTTCTAATTATGATTTATTTATCATAGTTTGCGTTCATAAAAGATTTATTTATTAATATATTTAAAAATATATCATTGCATTGATCACATTTAAATTAATATAGACAAATCAAATATAAGAATTTATTATAATTATATGGATTCTTCAATGCGAACCTAGAAATCAAAAAAAAAAAAAGGATTTTTACGTAATTTATTAAATCTTTTGAGTTTAATGAGTCTCAAACAAGACAAATAATAAAAAAAAATCGAAAAGGCCTTCACAAATTTTCAGCTTCTCAACGCAGGAATAGATATTTATATATTTATATTAATTATATGATGTAGAAATTGTCCATCTTCTTCCCACTTCCTATCTGCAATTTCAGCCAGTGCGAAGATGGAGCTCAATGAACCCTAATCCCTTCGATTTGGAGGCCCTCAGTAGTATGGGCTTAGCATTTATGAGGATTCATGGCTTCTTTTCAGGTGGCTTCCGTTCTATTTTTGCGCTTCGTTCCGATTTCCGGCTGTTATTTATTAAAAATAGAAAAAATCGTGATTCTTTTCTCTCGATTCTTGCATTTCTTTCACCATATAGGTCAGCTATAAGCCTGGATCGCTCTGATTTGTCTTCTTTTCAACTCTTCTAAGTTTTATTCGCTCATGGATAACTTAGAGGAAGAAATCGAAGAAACGAGTTGATAGCGAGGAGAGAAGCTAGTGAAGGTTTGTGCGAGTGGCAATTTTACTTGTGGAAAAACATAAATGCAGCAATACGGGCAGGGGGCTGAGGAGCAGCAGGTTGTAATAGAGGCTTCGGGACGTAATTCCGATCGCAACCAAGATCCGAATTCGAACTCCTCTGCTCCCGATGCGACAGCTGAGCATCATCCCGTGCTGACCATCGTGGTGTCGAAGCCAGAGGAAGCGACGAATGCGAAAGGGGACGGATCGAAGGGAACTTCTCCCGAAAGGCAGGATAAGGTCAGCGTGATCGCCTCAGCTAAGAAGGGGTTTTTGCCCAGGAGCGACAGCGACTGTGAGGAGTGCAGGTAAAAGGTTTGGCTTTAGTTGGTTAAAATGGAATCTCGAGTTTTTGATTATATGAGTTTCTCGGTTGACTTTTACTGTAATTGGATGCGGAACAAATGTTATTTGGCTACTTGGATCAAGCTGTTCGTATTTCAGGCTGATATGCATAGTTTCTTCTTGACATTTTCCTCCCAGCTTTATTTCTATTTTCTGGGGACTAGTGTTTACAGTTATCAGGCATATTGCTTATGCTTTTTATCAATTTTGTTGGAGAAGACCTTAGAGATTATTGCTCATGTTTGTATATGAGTAATGCTTGCCATGTTAAATGATGCAAAACCTGAACTTTCATTGATTTCTGAAGTTGTTTCTAGTATGAAATGTTTTTCATATACATCAACTTTTGTTACTAGAGCGCACGCGCTCCCTGTATTATTCCATGTATATGAATGAAAAAGTGGAAACATGTGTTTGGTTCTTAAAGAAATATTTTTGGCAAAAAATTGTTTTTTTGGGCCTTTTTTTGTATTAAAATTTTTTTACCTTCATGAACCTACACAAACATGTATAAGTACTGATTATTGACAAGAAGAAACATACATGCAAATGAATGTAAATTTTGCGTTATTTACTAATAGATTAGTAGGACGGTCCAACTCATATTCTGGAGTGCGAAAATAGAAAATAATGGAAGAATCTTTGTTTCTATTCTCATATATGATTTCTGCTATAACATATTGTTACATTTTTTACTTTAGGGCACATGTTATATTGTTTATTTTGTTGATGAATAAGAATATAACCAAATATTTAATGTTTCAATATGGAAAGCACATGAACTCAAACTTTTGAGAGGATCTTCTCAGGGTCAATAATTAATGCTAAAAGATCTACAATGCAAATTAAACAAAAAAGAAAACAAGATATCTATTATTTAAAATGCTTTTATGTTGTAGTGTACTTGACTTCTGGGCTCATGGATCGACCCTTGTTATGGGTGCAAATCTTTGTTTTATCTCATTGTCAACTTTGTATTTCTTTCAAAAGTTTATGAATTAGGAAGAAAATTAAAGTTAATTGCATTTGTGGAAATATGCTAACAATATCTCCCTCTTACTAATCAATCTCATAAGTTTATCTGTTAGATTAATAAAATTGACTGCTAAGCAAGGAATTATATGGAAATGTCAAAAAAATACCATATCAAGCGGCACTTCAACACCCAAATATATATTTGAACAAATTTCATAATGGAGGTAACACTTTTATTTTACATCTTCCGCAAATCAAGCACCATGCAATGTTTAATCATGCTATGTGCATATTGGGTATGTCGAGCTTGGCTTAGCATAATTGAGAATATGTTTGTCTTATTATTCATTTTAAATAAGAAATTGTGCTATTGAAAGAAAATCAAAATTTACTGCATTCTCCTTCAGCATAGTCAACAATATTACCCTAAGATGGGATAAACTTGAGAGATTTTGATGCATGACATTTTAGATTTATGATTTTCTAACGCAAACTTAACATTTCATGCACAAAGTCACACATACAAAACAAAATTTATAGTTCAAAAACTCTTAAGTAAAAATTCATCGTTTTAGATGAAAAATCGTAAAACATGCAAACTTTGCCCCAAAAGATAATTTAATGATTGCCCATATAGATATTTAATAAAGAAATTCTGGATCAATGAAAATTACATGTTAATTAGGCTTAAGTTGCGATAAAAATTTGGATTATACTTTCTTTGAATAGGTTCAATGCAAAGATACTCTGAAAATTAAAGCATAGAAAAGAAATACAACAAGTAAAGAAATTGCCAAAGAATATAAGGAGATGATTTTCTTCTGAAATTTGATTGATACTAGCATCTTGCTTGAAGGACTTGAATCTAACTAGTAATTATTCCTTGCAGGCTGTATAGATTTAGTGTTTATAATCATCAAAGTCACCTAAGTGAAAGCTTATCCAAAAATGGTATTGTAAAACGGCCGCCACTTTTATGTAAAACCAATAACAATACACAAAATCATATATTTAAGGCACAAAAAATACGATAGAACTAGAATAATCGTGCCAAAAATTGACACGAAAACGGCAAAGTGAGCATCATAGAATCACGTAAGGACCGAATATAGAGGAAATATAAGATCACTTATGGAACTGAATTAACAATCCTGAACGAATGCCATCTACAGAAACTGTCAACAATGACTTTGAAAAACTAGATTCCAACCAACCAACAAATCAAATCACATGGGATTAAAAGAAAAACCAGAAAACTATATTGAACCAAAGCTGACTAGGGATTGGAACATAAGAGGTCACATTCCACACTCATAGGCATGATTAGACAAATAAACTAAAGTAGAAAGAAAAAAAGCACAGAAAAGAAAACTGAAGTAACCAATAAATATTGCTCAGATCATAAATTTTTTCACCAGAACGCATCTAGTTATGTTCTGGAAGATCATAAATTTAGAGAGTTTCATCACGCGTCCCTTAGTTGCATATTTTATTTTAATTCATGGGAATTTTACCTTCTTCATAATATAGAGGTGTATTTTATTTGTTTGGGCTTTTAATGGACAACGACGTCACAAGGGAAAAAGGAAAATGGTGAATTGTACTACTTTAATATATATATATATATATATATATATATATATACAGGATCAAAATGTCAAAGGCATCCTTGTATGGACAACTATAAAAGTTGAAATTATAAATATATATAGGCCGCGGGGGGGGGGGGGGGG
>NW_018164444.1:34870606-34872165 GCF_001263595.1 Phalaenopsis equestris | reverse complement strand
GAGAGAGAGAGAAGGGGGGGGGGGGAATAAATCTGTTGAAAGTTATAGGGCCTTACACTTTATAATTTATAGATAATGCTGCTTGAACTCGTCTCATAGTTTGGGTACTTAATTGAGTGACATGGATCTTAATCTCAATTTTTCGGTCTTATAATCTGTAATGCTTGGAGGGAGTTGTCCAAATTGAACTCACGATAGAATGATTAATTTCTTCATTGAGGGGCTTTGTTCCTAATCTAAGTTTTTTTGGATCTTACATCATGTAATTTATCGGAGTGGGCTGTCTCAATTGAAATCGCCATATAATATAATGTTACTTGTCTTGATTTACAATATTTTCTGGATTCTACTCCCAAAGGGGATAAATTTTTAGGACTAATTTCACTCTGAGGATGCCTAAAATGAGTGTCATAGCTTTAACGATGAAAGATTAGGCAGCCCAACGACTAGTATTACATCCTCTTTGTGCTTCTAAATTCATCCAAGTGCATGGTATATAATGATGTCATGAAGTCTGTATGTTGCATGAAGACTAGTACTACATATGTCTACTATGCATATCAAGGGATATGAATGCCATGATTTATGTTAAGTTATATACCTTAGTGTGAACCTTAGACTACATGTAAACTCACAAGACTTTTATATGATGTGGATAAGCAAGACTTTCTCAATAAGCCACACATCTGTATCCAACATGATAAATGAAATGCTTAATCATCATATCTAGCATATGGCTTCCATAGCTCAGAACCACTATATTGAGATAGATAGGACATACTAATTTATTTTTAAAACTAATTGATCAAGAGATCGGTCATTGTACTTTTCATTATTTTGAATTATTGGGTTGATATATATGGATGGATGGATGGAAATAGTAACCCTTGGAGAAAAGGACACTCAATAAGACAAAATGAAGAAAAATATTTCATGTAGCCGACCCCGCTTAGTGAGACAAAAGATTGTTTTTGTTGTTAGGTTGATATATATGGATGGATGGATGGAAACAATAAAACATATGGTAAAAAGAAGGGTGAGTATTCTATTACGCAACTCTTATGGCCTACTATCTTAAGACTTTTACAAAACTTATGATCATTATATTTATAAAATGTATATCAAAATTCAAATCACTAGAGTTATGAAAAAAACTCATTGTTCGTGAATAGTTCGTGTTTGGTTTGTTAAGTAGCTTGTGTTTGATTCATTCGTTAAACAACCGAACACAAACGAAAGGTATATTTTTTCCAGCTCAAAATAAATAAATAATAATATTTCTTTTTATCTTTTTATATTATTTTTTCTATTGTATTTTAAAAAATGCATATAAGAGATCTGGGTGGTATAAATGTAAAAAATAAAGTTTAGGCTTTAGATATGTAAATACATTGGAATTGGCTCTCATTTATGTAATTGCCCAAAAAAAAAAAATGCAAAGAACCGAGCAGTCTCATGCTCCCATTTTTCTGGTCCCACACTTTATATTTTTCTAGGCGTTAAATATGTAAATACATATAAATTGGCTGCTATGTAAGTGAATGCCCCCTCCCCCCCCC
>NW_018164444.1:34869509-34870457 GCF_001263595.1 Phalaenopsis equestris | reverse complement strand
GCCCCCAGCCCAAAAAAAAACCAAAGTTTACTTGTGCATCTGTTTAGTCCCAAATATGTGGGAAAACTTAGAGCCTTAGTGTTATTTAAATGCAGGAAATTTCTCATTTAAGAACTACAGACCCATATCCGCACAACTTGTGTGGCCTGCGTGGGAGCTGGCTCACAAGCCGAGCTCAAGCTGATTCGAGCCAGAATTGAGCAAAAAAACAAACAAACCTATTTTAAGCTGCTCACGAGCAAAGTCGGGCAAATTCAAGCAATACCGGCCCGAACATGAGTATACTCATTACGAGCCTAATTCAAACATGAGCCAATTTCGAATAAGTATTAATGAAAATGAGCCGAACACAAACAAAAACTTAGCTCACTCATGTTTGGTTCGTTTACACTAATTGCAACACATAACAATATAGACCTAAGATATGACAATGTTATATGATTGCATATGCATTGTATGCCTTGATACTACATATTCATCGGCTTGCAATAAATTAGATCAGGGCTTGAGCATCTCTACTTCATCATTGACATATTCAACCTACAGAGATAATTGTATTGTGCCAAATGTGCATATACCTGAATACATTATGTGGATTGTAATGCATAAATGGCCTTGCAAACACATAAATTGCAAACACATAAATTGGGTTATCAGGCATGATTGTGTATATTTTATAAGAACACTTAGAAATAGATGATCATATTTGGAAATCAGCTTGAGTTATTAGATTAAAAAATATTGCATTTAATGGTTAGCTCAAGTTGTCTAATGATGTACTGGATATAAGGAATATGAAACTAATTCCGTGATGCATGATAGAATATTTCGATCACATTATCACACATGTAGTTTCAGGGGCTATCTTTATAAATGAAACGATACAATTTACATGTTAAGGAAATCATCAAAAATATAATTTTATGATACATATATATATATATATAT
>NW_018164444.1:34860498-34869414 GCF_001263595.1 Phalaenopsis equestris | reverse complement strand
AAAGGAAAAAAAAAGGTAGTATCTTGCAATTTATATATATATATATATATATATTGCATTTGAAAGGATGCATGTTGATATTTTTTAATTAGTTAAAAAGATTATAGAAAGTAATTATTATGGTGAAGTAATGTTCCTTTGATTAATAATATCATTGAGAATAGCAATGAAATTTATTTAAATGGTTTTCTAGTTTTATATATTTTAAAATATTTGAAAATAAGTTAATCAGCAAAAAAAATCATACAAAATGGTTGTCTTAAATTGGAATTTTTTTTTTAAAGCTCAAGGGCAATATATATATCATTTTTCTAGAAATTCTCTTGGAATCCTATAATAGTTGTATATTTAGTAATCGTAAAATATATAAAATATGCATGAATTATTTTTAAAATTCCAAAATATCTTAAATATTTTCATTTGTAAAGGTTTGTTCCCTAACATTATATATATATATATATGTATATATATATGTATATATGCTACTTGTTTTCTGCATGTTTTAAATTTTTTTTGAGTCTATCTGTATATTTTTGTTGGGGTTTCACTGTACTATATATATATATATATATATAAATATATATATATATATAATTAAATGTCCTTGAAAAATGGAAAAAAATTCATAAAATTCAAAAATACGATTAATATTTTAATTGGGTAAGAATGGTTCCCCAACACTATAGAAATATTTGAGGAGTTTGGTGAATTACAAAATATTTTCTGAATGTGAATTGCATGATGAAGATTTTTTAAATTTTTTGTTTTTTTAGAAAAATTCATGATTGATTTTACCATATGAAATTATTATATGCTTATTTTATTTTGATTTATTGAATCCATAAATTGAATTTTTTAAATTATTAAGTAGTTAGATCAATTGTTTAAAGTTTTAATACTAAAAATATGTGAATTTACCAACTCAAAAAAGAGAATATATTTTTTAATTTAGTCAAATTAAGTTTGTCACATTCCAATTAATATATCCATTATCATGGATTTAAAAATTGTCTATAAATAAAAAAAATCTATGCAATTAGTTGCACTATCCATAGCTAATTGTGCGACTGGGCCAACATAATCAAAACTATTGAATCTCCATCACACAATTATTCTTGTCATGCACTACTGCCCATTTTTTACCTCATTCATATATTTTGGATCTTGATTTTGTTTTGACTTATTAGGATTTTGTTATTTTGTTATTTTTATTCAGGATAATTCTCAAGTTGGGTATGTTTCTTAAAATGTTGATCAAATTTCTTGATATTTTTCTTAATTTTTATCTACAAATTAAAATTTAATTTTTCATTTCACTGAAATTTTGCACACTTATAATACTTCAAAATACGTACAAATCTAATTTCTTAGTTTTTTGTAATAAAAAAAAATTTCTCATTAAAAAAAAAAGAAATTCTCATCAAAGCATATGTCCAATATGGTCATAGAAAATTTAAAATCATCTTCTCCTTAATATTGCTTGTTACCTTATTAATTATGTATTGTCTCTACTTCTGAACAATTAATTATCAACAATATTCTTTCTCCAATCCACTTGTCTTACTCTATTTGTATTTGGTTGCCTTTATTTTCTTCATGCCTTTCGCTCATAAGATAAACTCTTTCGATGTGCCACTTGTTGAATATTGCTTAGGTGCTCGTGAACTCATAATTGATATACATGTTATAGCTCCTTTAATAGATTGTTATACACTGCAACTTTTGTCACCTTTCATGAGAATGCCCCTATATTTTCCTACAACTACCTTTGCATTATCCTTATATATTACTCTTCCTCATGCCACTTTGCTTCTCGTCGCTCCTCTTCTATTGGTGTACTTTTGAAGACCTCTATTATCGGCATATTTTAGAAGACCTCTATTATTGGCTTACTTTAGAAGACCTCAATCATGATTTATGTTTTGATTATCCATGTTTTTGTACCATATCATAGCAAAATAGGAATGTGTAGATTTGAGGGCATATAACAGATGAATCTCTGGCAGATGGAGATAAGATGCCACCTATTATCTCATCTGAGTGAGGATAGAACATATGATGATCAATTTCAGTATTAAAGCTTAGGTGAAAACTTGATTTTTTTTTTTTTTTTGTTAAGGTGATAAGTCAGCATATAAAATCTGGAACAATATTATTGGGATGCTGTTTGCATTCTCACATAAATCAAGAAAGCTCTTGGAAAAGGGTTGTTGAATGCTTAAACCGGGCAATTAATTTTAAAGCATTCACTGATGTCGACTTTGTTAAATCTATTGATGTTAAAAAAAAAAATCAACTTTTGATATATTTTTGTAGTAGGTAATTTGATTAGCTAGAAGAGAGAGAAAAAAATTATTGTAGCTAGATTTAGTGCTAAATAAGAATATAGTCATGGTTCATTTTGCATGTGAAATGATGTGGGCTAAGATATCATTAGAAGAATTCAATATTCTAGTGAATGAGCTTATGATTCTTAGTTGTGACAATTGATAGCCATATATATTGCTAGTAATCAATGTTTCACAAAAGGATCAAATGCATTGAGGTTGATTGTTATTTATATAGGTTGTCGTGCTATCTAAGATTGTCAAGATTGACACTCATAATATTTCTAATTTAGAAGAAGTGGTGTATATCTTCACGAAGTCTCGAGAATTTCTCATTTATTTGCTTACGTGACAAGCTAAACCTGACATAAATACATACATGAGTTATCATTATATGATTTTGGGTTGATATGTATGATTCTTCCTTTTATCATATTTATTCACAGTTTTTATTTCCCTCTTATTGTATTTGCCATGTATGCCTATTAATAGGCACCATTGTTCAAGAATAAGGTTATCCAAATTTCATACTTATTGGATTATACGATGGTCAAGTTTTGTCAAACTTGATACGATATGATTTTTGACTGGAGCATGATAGTATGTATTTTCATATTGTCGAATTTCAGATCAGAATTTCCAATAGTTGATGATTAAATTCCATTTGTTTAGATTTTCTTTGTTCTCAGGCTTTCATATAAGATGTGAATAATTTTCTAGATTAAATGTTGGTAAATTGCTAAGTCGACATGTTTGTGTGATTTTAAGCATTTCAGTGTTGATTTGCCTGTAAAAGTCCTAGACATTAATATATCTTGCATCAGATCATTTAGGCAATGAATTTGTTTTTCAATTGTAAATTTTTGAACTTCCTCAAATAACATTAAACTTTATGTAACTTAATCTCCAATTTCTGCTTCATAATTGCTAACACCTTCTTTTAATGATACAAATTGAAAAGAATCTGTCAGCAACCATCAGAAGAACCTCTAATTGATTTGGGATGTGGATGCCGTGGTGAGCTCGCCAAAGCACACCGATCATGCATAGAAATTTGGTTTCGCACTAAAGGTTCAAATAAATGCGAGATATGCCAGTAAGTTGCTTGCTGCTGATACGGCGCTCTTCTAACCTCATTAATGCTCTCATATTGGAAACCTTTATGTACAGGCAAGTGGCTGTTAATGTTCCTTTGCTGGATTCCCAACCGGCTGTAAGTATAGAAACCAAAAATTTGCACAATTTGTGTCCTTTATAAGAAGGAATCAAATGCGTGTTTTGATGGGCAAATTTTCGAAGGCAACATCTAACATCTTTTGTTTTTTTTTTTTTTTTTGGCTTTTAAATCTTGGTCTTCAATTTGTGCAGTACATTTATAGATTGATTCATCAGTTACATTCTTTTTAATTTGCAATGTAAAAAATATTTATGAAATAGAGCTTGATAGTGTTTGTGTTTTAATCTGTTTTACTCTATCAGTGCTGTTTAAAATAAGGTAAACATATCAAATTGTGTTCCAAAGTGTGTGAGAAAAATGACATTGCTGAAGAAAAATGACAATGATGATTCAAATGCTGAAGATTAAATCGATGTAACTATTTGCTTATCAAATTATGTTCCAAAGTGTGTGAGAAAAATGACAGTGCATTAAAAGAGCGTTAAAGGTGGATAAAAGTATTTCTTAATCATCTCATCTTGAAGTCTTTTTAATGTGGTTGGTAGTAATGCAAATTAAAACAGTTCAATTAATCAGATGCAAGTGTGGATAAGTAAGAATATCTACTTTAAAAAAAAAAAAAACCATTTCGGGTATCTTAAAATCTGATATGCAAAGAAGCATCTTTCAAAGGTAAAAAAAAGGGAGCATGATACATAAAACTCATAATATAATTTTATTGAACTTGAAGGGCATATAATTTTGCCTTATTTTTTATTTGACAGAAGTCCTAATTTTTTTCAAATGCACCCACTTAGCGGACACGCAACACTAGAATATTAGCTTGAATAAGTGAGCAGATTTGGCTTTAGCTAATAAATTCGTTTATCATGTGACAAAATCAATATATACATATGTTATGATAAATGCCTAATAAAGTGAAGCATATGTCACTATTCTAAATTGAATTCTAACACTGGAATCATTGAATCTCCTAGCAGATGGCTGATTTTACCAATAAAAAAAATGAAGATTTATTCTAGTGTTTCCTATTTTATTGAAGCAGACAAATTATTGGGTATGGAGGGTCGGCTCAATCTATGGAGGTTCTAATATTGGAAGACGAGGACGTGAAAGGGTATATATGCTAATGTGGCTGAGTCATAATGGATTATTGTTAAAATACTACTCTCATCTGCCATTATCTTTTATTGGAACGACCTTTTCGTGGTCAATACCCTAATTTTCACTCTAATTTAGCAGGAAATTTTAGTCTGCTTTTGATATCAGTTGGTGTTGTTTCAGGGATGCGTTAGTCCTCTCTGGGTTGCATTTGCTATTCTGATTGGGGGACTTCTACTTGATGTGCTTGTTTCTGTTTCGCTTGGTGTTTCCGCACTTCCTGTGAATATTATAATTGGTATGTTCTCTATCCTTTCAGAGTAAAAGTATATGTGGTATGTGCTTTTTATAGTAAGCTTAGAATTGATTGATAGCAAAATTATAATTCCCACTAAATATTTGTTTTGTGAACCAAAAATATTTATTTATGGTTGATTGGTTTGAATTTATTTTCCCGAAACTTGAATGTTTGTTGAATGGAATGGCGCATAAGCACCTGAAGTGATGGGGGTTGGCGTCTTGAATTGCTTTGGAATTATAGTTTGAGGAGTCCGGCTTCCAGAGCCACATAAAATTTATTCTGTGCCTATTTGTAGAATGACATTCACCGTTATGTAAAGGAAAGTGTGGCCATTTTCATTGATAGGTAATTTACAACTCGTTACAATATGAGTATTAGATTTTTTACAATATGAAACATTGAAGGTTGAAATTGAAATGCTTTGATAAATTTAAGGGGATGTTTGGTTGGATAAAAGTTAAAATACATGTATTTTAGCAGAATTATCGAAATGCATAAATTATTTGGTCCGATGGAAAGAAAATGTATGTTTATGATACATTTCAAATGCATTCTAGAAATGCATTATTTGTTTTGAACATTTCATATTCCTAAAAATTTTATTTTGAATTCATCTGCTTCAGACCAAAAATAAAAATGCAATATACTCCTAATGCTTTTGACCCATCAGCCTCTAAATAATTTGGGCCTCTTTGCTACTTGCATGTTTGCTCATTTGTTTTTTTATCAATTCTCGTATGAATAAATGAAGCTTTACACTTCCACTTTGTTGGGTCCTTATTAATGGACGACTCAGGTTGTCCATGATCAAAACAAGGAATCCATATCCATTGGCTTAAGAACTATAAAACCGCAAAGCTCCATGATTTCAAAGGATGGAATAAATTTTTTCTTCTGTGCTCGTTTTTAACTCAAAACTGTAACACTGTAAACTTGCAAGATTCGATGGGTAGAAAATTTTCTCTTTCTTCCTCTTAATTAAAAGTAATTTCCTCCATCTACATGGATGCTAGCATGTAGTGGTGGGTACTTGTGTCTTCCTCCTCCTCTTGGATACTTCTCTCTATGGGCTCCGAAAATTCACGACCGCACCCCAGGACACTCTATTTGCATTTATTTTTTATTTTTTTTAAGAAAAAGCTTGGGAGGGTCGAATTTTTAGAAAACAAATTTGATTGTAGAGAAGACGCTACCCAAAGATTTTGCCCTCATTTAGCAAGGATTTTTTGATCTAGGGTTTGAGGTTTCCTATAAGCGCAAGCCCCTATGGTTAATTACCCCTCTCGATAATGGAAGAACACTTTCGATTAAGACTAATCATTAAGAGTTGAGTATTCAACATATAATAGCAGCAAACTTTGGATTTAAATTGTAGAATTACCACTTAAAACTTAAAGCGGATGGTGGGGGAGTGTAAACAAAACCCGATCAAGATCTCATTGTTTTGTCATCCCAAGTCATTGTCGTACTTGATCTACTTAGTCAGAGGAGATAGTTGACCCAACCTGACAGAAAGATTCCTATCAATAGGCATGGATTGCGTCGTCCAAGAGTTTCTTGTAGATCTGGGGTGGATGCTTGTCTAACAGGACAAATATAAGTCGTCCTTAGCTAACAGAAGACTTTATGTCAATCAGTTGTATCTTTATGATTCACAACTCAAATGACAGAAAGCTATTGGAGAACATACGGGTTGCGACCGTGGCTGTAATATAATGGTGCATTTGACGACAACTACCCGGTTAGAGGGCTCTGGTCATAGCCGTTACTTTGTGGTGTCATTTGGCGGCAAAATCACACGGGCAAATGACTCGGGCCACATCCTTACTGGCATGCAATTATTTTGATTGTGAATATATGGATACATTTAATATGAAATTAGCTCTTTGTGAGCTGAAGTCGGTTAGAGATTTGTCACCTTCAACAAATTGTTGCGGAAGGTGGATGACATTTGCTTCATGTCTTTAGTGACTGATTTTTAGCTTGAATATTTTAATTGATTATTTTGAAAGTCTTGACTTAAAAGATTTGCCCCTCCAGTTGAAACCTTCTATCAACTTGACTATCATCGGGATATTAAATATTTTAAACTTTTATATATGAAGAGAACAATTAATTTTGTTAGTTTAAAAATATAAGTCCTGTCGACTTCTGTCCTTATGAAGAGGAAAATCAAATTAGTTTGGTGATTTGAGCTTGTAAACTCTTATTTCAGGATTTGAATATTTATTGGAGTTTACTAGACTCGTCAACTCTAGTCTTTGCGATGAGGAGGATTAGACTAGTTGGGTGAGACTTGCAAATCTATCCTATAGGCAATGCAGCCTGATTAGCCCCCGCCATATTCTCGAACCTAGTAATTGAGCATTTTATACATTGGTTGGAGAACATGTGAGCGTTTAACTTTTATATGTTTGAGCTATTTTAGCTGAAACATTTGGTGTCTTAAGGTAATTTATATGATTTTAAAACATGGGCTAAATCAAATAACTTGAAATAACTTTTCTTTTTAAACATTTTACCACCTAGTGTTTGCTAGCAGACCTGTTGCGAATCCTATGACGGGAGTTAAAAATTTTAGAAGGCTTCAATTGAGTCATTTTTCATTAAGAGCCTAAGTTTGAATGGCTTAAATTCAAAATATTTATAGATTCATGAGCTGGAATATTAAAATCAAAATCTGAATATTATAAGCTT
Organism: Phalaenopsis equestris; assembly: GCF_001263595.1. Classification (NCBI taxonomy): domain Eukaryota; kingdom Viridiplantae; phylum Streptophyta; class Magnoliopsida; order Asparagales; family Orchidaceae; genus Phalaenopsis; species Phalaenopsis equestris. The sequence continues at coordinate 34,861,811 of NW_018164444.1, read as the reverse complement.
TGAAAATTTATTTTTTAATATCTAAAAATTTTAAAATTTCAAAACCCTGAGAGCCTAGATATTCAAAAGTCCAACTCTCTAATATTTTAAAGTCCTAAGAGCCTAAAATTTTAAAAATGTGAGTTCTCCCAAATTATTTTAAAACTCAAATTGTGACATTTTTTATTTATATTATAAGTTTGAAATTTTAAATATACTGAGTTGATTTCAAGTCCAAATCACTGAAACTTTCGACAGCCTCCTGGCATCAAACCTCGTTTGAGGGCACCAGAGGATGCCAACTTTCCCTGCTATCTTAAGAGACAAGCTGGTCAGTGTCGTGAGACACTGCGACCGGGGAGCAAAAGGTATAAACTTAACCCATGATCTTAAAAGAAGCAACGAACCTTCAATATACTTGCACAAAAGGATTAGCTCGCATTTAAACATTTCTCGAGTGGCACTTTGTTTTCCCCGAACGGTATTTAATTCCCTATGGATGGGTACTCACTTTCCCACGAGCTGATATCTTAAAATCCCTATTTTTTTAAAAAGATTTTCCAAACAAGTTCGCGTTTTTTCTTGAAAGATACTTAATTTCTATAATCGCACTTCTTCGAGTGAATATTTTTTAAAATTTTTCTGTATTGCCCTAATAATATACCTTTCGAGCACGACGGCGTTAACGACGACACAACGATATACATAAAATTACAACACAGATTTCTTTCATTTTTTTTACAACACAAAAATAATAATAAAGTAAAATAAATGGCATAAAAGTAACATAAACGTTTAAAAAAAAGCCTCGTGTTGGGCAAAATAGTTCGGCTGAGCTTGACTAAGGACGTGCGGCTCGGTGTGAATGTTAGGGCAGGTCACATGCTTCCATATATTCATCCTAGGAGAATCGAGTGGAGGAAAGAGGCGAGGCGAGGACGAGAGCTCGGGTTTAAGGGGTCAGGTAGGATAAGAAACCCCTTGCTCTAGCACGCAGAAGCAGAGCTTTCTTTCCTAAGGTATGAAAAAGATTTCAGTGGCTTTGGTATAGGAAGAGAAGCTCGAGCACGCAGGGTAGGGGGAAGAACGTCGAAGGTTTTGGCACAGAAGAGTTCGATTTCGATTGGCTAAAACACAAAGATAAGTCAGAGCAAAGATCACATCACAGGGAAGTGCGAGGTTAGAGCAAGGAAATTGTGTTGTGAGGCCTTCGGTTCGAGTGTAGCTAGGGCTGCGATTGGCTCTAGATTTTTCCCGTTTAAGACTCCCGCTCAAGTGAAAGAACCTTGCTCTTCCGTCAGTTACAAACAAAGGAAAGGGAAGAAGAATTCATT
>NW_018164444.1:34848382-34860488 GCF_001263595.1 Phalaenopsis equestris | reverse complement strand
CACTCTTTCATTCGAATTGCTTTCATCCCACTTCCTCACTTCGTTTAGTTTGACTGAAACCATGCAAGAGTTGAAGCCTTGTCTTCAACCTGTTCAAAATCCACACGACGTTCTTCTTGTTCGAACTTCACAGACGTGAAAACCTTACTTGAATTTCCTCAGTGTTTCTTGTTCACGGCCCTACTTCTTCACTATTATGAGTATTGGCTTATTTCACTCTTTTTGTTCTTTGATTACAATCTGCTTCTCGGGTTCGTGCTCTCCGACCGAAAATCACGCAACAAAAATCTCGTTTAGTATCCCTCAATCATTTTACAGAGTCTTGAAATTTATTCTTCCCTGCACCAAAACCCTCTTCTTCCCAATTGTAGACTAAACTGTCGTAGTCGATTTCCCTTCTTATTGTCGCGTCAAATGTATCGCTAGATCCCTATGCTGCGAGCCCCTCTCGCTCTTCCACTTTTTCCCTTCTGATCGTACAAACCAAATGTCACTGCCCTAGAACCTGAAGCCTTAGTCTCCTCCCTTGAAGCCTTCGGTCAGTTTCCTCCTTCTTAGTCTCCTTCTCAGTGCGCCCCCCATGCCCGAACTACTCTGTGCTCTTCCCTCATGCCATCAAGTAATTACTAATTAATTAATTAATTATTTTTATTTTCCTTTTTCTCTTTTTTTTTTTCATTTCGTGGTCAACACTCTCATTCTTTGGGACTTTATACATAAATCACAAACTACAAGTGGCTTGACCACATAGTGCGACACTTTGGAGGTCTTCTATATCCATTCTTTAGGCAACAAATTCTTTTGTAATTCTCATTAAAAGTTTCATCCAGAATTTTCGTCTTGTGCGCTCCAAAAATTCAATCCCCGACCTCACTCAAAATGATGAATAGAGAGTTTTACGAGTGTTCTAGATTAAATTTTCAGAAGACAGAAAAGATTGTCGATAAGACACTACTTAAAGATTTCACTCTCATTTTATAAGAATTTAAAGATTCAGAGTTCAAGATTTTTCATGAGAACAAGCTCCTATAGTTAATTATCTCTTTTGATAACAAGAGAGAACTTTTGATTAAGACTAGTTATTAGAGGCCTGAATGCCCAACATATATTAGCAATAATTTATATTTAAATTGCATAATTTTATCACTATGAGCTTAGAGCCAATGATGGGGGAATCCATTAAGATTTCATGGTTTCGTTATTTTCACTTGCCATGGACCTAAGTCTATACAGTCAAATGAGGCAGTCCGCCCATGTCGATAGCCATGGGTTGTTTCATCCAAGGGTACTTTGTAGACTCAGTGTGAATGCTTGTCCAAGGGGACAAAATTCAAACTTAGCTAATAAGGAACTTTGTTGCCTATCAGGTATATTCCATTATTCATAACTCAAATTGGAAAAAAACAATTGGGGAATATATGAGTTTAGCCACAGTCGTAATATAAGTTAGAGGGTTTTGGTCATAATCGTTTTATTTTTGGAGCTGGTTGACCAAATCATACGATCAAAGAACTTGGGTCGTTCTTAAGAGCATAATATTATTTTGAGTGTGAATGTAACAATCTACTTAATACAATATTGACTTAAATGAGTATATATGCTAATTACAAAATTGACAATCTCCAAAAATTATTGTGGAGTGTTGATGGACATTGCTTGTAGCTTTTTGGCGATGTATTTTATTTAAATGACATTTTTAAAATTTTATTGCTTAATGTTTTTTATTTTATAGATAGATCCCTTAGTTTGAGATTCATTTTCAACACGCCCAATTATTATGGTGTGTCATTTACCTTACTCATGATTACAATTTTAGTTGAAATTCATCACTTGAAAATTATTAGGGCATCAATAGTATAAACTCTAGTTCTTCTAAGAAGGATCGAGTTTGGTAATTGTAATTTAGTCTTGCTAACTCTAGTCCTTATTAGAATGAGTATCATAATGATTAAGTGGGGGCCTAGTCTCAAACCTTGTTAGAAGGAGGATCAAATTTGCCGACGTGAGACTTATAACCTTGCCCTCTAGGTAATGTAGCCTACTAGAGAACATGCATCGTTTAATGATATTGCATTCATTTTTTGAAAAAAGCCTTTTTGTAAAATTTAGATAATTTACACCATACTTTTGCTTAAATTCATGCTTTATCTCAGAGCATTCTCTTACCGAATGATCAGAAGTTTAGCATATTTGTCGGATCACGTGTGTGCTTTAATTTTGACAGTGAACTTCTTAAATAGAGGTGATTTTGAATTTAATTTTATTATTGCCCGCACAATATTTTCAGGCGCTCAAATTTAAATATTTAAGATAAGCGATATAGCACATACAAATTTAAAACTTATTAATATATACTTGTAGGAATTTGGAATTTCAAGCCACGGGCTTGTCACAATTACATGTGTTTTGATGATTGGAAATATTATTTTGTGATACACGTGCACATCTTAAATACACTTAAAATTAATTGAGCACCCATGCTTTTGAGGTGGATGCACGCACTTCAAATGTCCTGCATGAATTTTCATGGGATATATTTGAGTTGAAAATAACATAGTAATTTGTTTTAGTCCTAAAATTATTCAGAAGTTTGAATGCTTGCAAGTATATTTCAGTCATTGAGATGCACGCAAGGTTTCATTTTGAGCCTTTGATTTCAGTTCCTGTTGTTTTAGTCCTAAAAGAAGTTTGAATGTTTGCAAGTATATTTCAGTCATTGAGATGCATGCAAGGTTTCATTATGAGCCTTTGATTTCACTTTCTGTTTGCTTGTGCATTTGGGTTGCGGGCTTGATGGCGATTAAGACATTCTCAATTTGTATTCAACATTCAACATAAATATACATGTTCACACTTAATCCGTAATCTATTGAAAAGTAGAACAATCAATAAAGCAGTTTTCATGCTTGCTAACGAGCCCTCAACTATCTTCGAGCCCATTATATTGAATTTTGTCCTTGCTCGTAGATGGTTTTAATGTTTCTTTTTTGTCAAATTTTGCGATTTTCAAATCTTGCAAGATGATTTATATTCATGCTTGTTAGTGAGCTAGCAACTTCTCTATAGTCTTCATGTCGATCCTGTTAGCATTAAACTTGTGTTCTTTATTGTCTATTCCAACATAATAGGTTTGCTATTCATTTGGGGACCTATTTGTGCTTGAAAGCAAGCTATGGAGTCCACCACTATCCAATATGATGACTTCTATATTCAATTTTGATATTTCATGTTTGTTAGTTGTGACGTGTATTGCGCTTGTGCTGTTCATTTTGATATTATTATGTAATTTTATCTCCTTTTTTATCTTGTCGCGGTATCAAGCCCAAACATTTATTTTAGTTTTATTATTTATAAGTTCGTCCACTCAAAATTTTGATAGCCTCTTAGCATTATCTCTGCTTAGGAGGTTGTATTGAAAGTACTATGTATTATCACGACGGCTAATCAAGAGTGCGTGATTGTTGTCACAAGACACCGTTGTTAGGAATTATTTTAACTTACCGTGTTCAACCATATTTGCATAGATCTTCAATACCTATGTAAATGTAATACAAGATTTGGTTGCCCTTGGAATAATATGTTCATCTTCTTAAGTTTAAACAAATATTCCAGCTTTGGAATAATGCGCATGAGTACTTATTTCCCGCATTATACTTTATGGGTGATGCAATTTTAAGATTGTTTTATATGTGCTTATAGTTTATCTGGCTAAAATATAGATTTAGATTTAATTTAAACTAAAATCAAATATCAAGGTAGTAAGTTTCTTCTTAATTATTTTTACAGTCATAATCTATCTTTTTTTTTCAAAGTAATCAAAAATAATATTTTCATAAGCTTATGTTTTCAAAATAATTAAGCAATCTTTTCGAAATAATAATTATAATGTTATTATCCTTACACTAAAACAACCATTGTTTTTCAACATCTAAACACTATGATGAGTTAGGGAATGATCTTATATTACAATGCTACCAAACAATTGTTTTTACTTATCTTTGGCCTACTTTTTGACCAACAAAACATTTTAACTCTTCTTCAAACTTAAGCTTGCCATGATGCCATCTCACCCGACTTAGCTTCATTTAACCACCAACCAATCAACCCCCTTATTTTTCCTCCCTCACATCCTTTCTTCTCCTTTGCATTCTGTCCTTTTCGTGCTTGTCCAAGCTAAGTTGTTCTCTCCTCTCAAGCACAATAAGGAAAGGGAAGAGGCTTGGGATGATGAGATTAGGTCAAAAGATTTTTGGATTATTGGACCGTAGGACTTCTTTAAGAGTGGATTAGGTCTATATGGTTAGTTCTAAACCTAGGAGGTACCTAGATTCCAAAATGCATATTTTTTTTGGCTCTGTTTGGCTTGAAATAATTGAAAAAGAGGAGATTAAAAAGAAATCAAAATGGACTTGTTAAAGTCATTGAATTGAAATTGCTTTTTAACACTTGTTTGGTTGAAAAAAAAATTAGTGAAAAAATGTGCTTTTATTCTTGTTTGCTTTAGGATAATTTGAGTTTTTTTGTTTCTATTAGTTAGGGAACATGTGAGTGATATTGAATAAATGGGGGTGGTTACTGATTTCAACAAGCATAGTGGAAAGCTTGAAAAAACCGTGAATAACATGAAGAACAAGATAAAGCCTAAACACCACCTGGGCACCAATCTTGGGATATAGCTGCAGGCCAAGGTTTGGATGGATCTAAATTCTTCGAGAGAAAACAAGCACAAGTCTAAAAACTCTTTTTTTCCACCTCACACAAAACAACCCTTATTTATAAAGGTTAGACTCTTCTAATTACAAGTATGTCATTCTAAAATATAATGACACAAACAACAAACTAAAATACATAAATCTTGACATTTAAACTGAACTAAAACTCTAGCTCTTGCGTCATTCTCCTGGGATTGGCAAGGTTCCCTCATAATAAGCAATCTCAGAATCAGATTGTTAATGAGTAGCCAACTAGGAGATATTGAAAGTGATCGAGTCGCTCTAATCCCTAGGTAGGTCAAGTTCGGTGAGTGATCTAAGCATCTTCTAAGATTTTCACTGTTGAAGCTGAATCAAGGGGTTTCCAGCTCCAATATTAAAGCATCTCAATTTACCTGACATCAATTTCTTGAGAACTAGGAACAATAGGTGTAGTTCTTGCTGTAAAATATCCAACTTGTCTCATTTTAGGGCCATAGTGACCGAGCTTTCAAGCTTAGTTGCTGTCGAAGCAATGATGCCTAATCCATATGATCATATATATCAGTCTGTTGTTGATGGTTAAGATAAGCATAATCAACATATCATCTAGTTTGATCACTCTGCAAATCCCTTCCAGCATTGAATTTTCATCCTCAACTCTTCTGTCAGCCGCATATTCAGAGTTTTTCACTCTGAAAAACTAGCCTCCCTTTTGAGCATATCCATGATTAGAGGCCGAAAGTAGTCATTTTCATACACATCTTATACGAGCATTGATGATGAGTCCAACATCGAATCTTCAAACCCATCAAAACTTGAGTTTTCTTGATGAAATAGATTTTCATCTTGATCCATCCAATTTTCTTGTTGGAATGAGTCTTCAACTTCTTCCTCCATCACCTCAAGTTTGGGTTCAACTTGACAATCCTTCAAATTTTTCCGCACCTTCTCTTGCATAGGAACCAAGATAATTTGAATACCATTGCCCATGAAGGAATAAGTATTTAAATGACTGTCGTGAATGGTTTTGTGGTCATATTGCAAGGATTCCCTACAAGGTGGTGGCAAGCATCGAACTGGATGATGTCACATAGAACTTTCTTTTGAAATCTTTTCCCGATGGTGAAATGCACCAAACAGTGCTTTGTGAATTCAATTTCATATCCTCTTTTAGTCCAAGTAAGTTGATAAAGATGTTGGTGAACTTGGGTAACTAGCTCGAGTTTTTCAACCATGATAGAGGACACCATATTTTCGCAACTCCCATTGTCAATAAAAAGATTACACACCTTATCTTGGACGATGCACCTAGTCATAAAAATGTTGTGCCACGTCTAATTCTCGTTGGAGGATTGCTCGACACTAAGAAGGTGCCGTACTAAAAGTAATTCTTCTTTTTTTTTTCCATGTATTATCTGCTCACTAGCCAAATTATCATCTTCCTCTTTTAACGAATCTTCTGTCTCAGGTTCACCCTTCTCCACCAAGCGAAAGATATGGCAATTTGGGCAGTTGGCTACTATATGGTCAAATCCTTTGTATTTGGAGCAACGTCTATTAGTTGGATTGTTTCCCGCTTCAGTAACAGAATTTCCACTAGGTTGGATCTTGGACTGAAATCTGCCTTCCTCTTTTCTGTCAGCTGACAGTATTTTGGCATGGCCAAATTTGTTGAAGTCTGCTGGTCCAGCTATTTGCAGTACGCAAATAGGTGTTCCTGCCCTCTTTTTGTTGTCGTTCCGCCTTCAAAGCGAAGTTAAAAATATCCCAGAGTGACCAATAAGGTTGAACCCGATCTACATTGGCTATATAAGGCTTCAAACCACCCAAAAATCATGTAATAGTGTGTTCTTCTGGTTTGTACAGAATGCATTTCAATCCAAGATGCTCAAATTTAGCCGCATATTCATGTAGTGTGATCTCCTATTGGTGTAAATGAAGAAGACGGATGAAAACCTTTTGCCGATAGTGATCCGGCAGAAATTTTTGTTGCAATTCCTTTTTCATTTTATTCCACATAGTAATCTTGGATCGTCCCTCTTTTTGCCTTGTCCACTTCAAGTTTTCCCACCAAAGGGAATCATTCTTCCTCGGCTTGGTAGCAACAAGCTTCACAATTTAATGTTGGGGCACCTCTATGAGCTCAACAATCCTTTCGACGGTGTACAACCAATTGATAAACTCATCCGGGTCTTGACGTCCTTCAAAATCAGGAATATCTATCTTAATTCCAAGATTCATGGCTTTGTGTTGTCTGTCCTTCCTCCATGTGTAAAGGGGCTGCTCATCTTCGCTGGAAGAAGCTTGGTGAAAAGGATTGTCATCCCCTTCTTCTTCCACTGCCTCATAGTTGTGTGCCACCGAGCGTTCCTTTGTACTATTTTGTTCCAATACTGCAAGTCTCTCCTGCATATGCTACATTTCACTCAAAGGATCCTCCATGGACACTTCTTGATTGTTTCTCAACACGTTATTACGTGGAGGCATGATAGAGAGTTGGAAATGGGAATCAAGAAGGCAGGGATAGAAATTCGTTTGTGAATTCAGGGCAAGATTGGAATCAAGAAGCCCAAGATAAATAACTATCAACCTTCCACAGAAGGACAAAAAGGAAATTGCGGACATAAAGGGAATTGCAACAGTAGTAGAAGAAACCCTTGACAGGGACAAAATTTGTTCTTTGTGGTTGGACAATATGGAAGAAAATAGAGAATAACCCAAGAAAGAAAGACTGCTTTGGTTCAAATGATGCTGGACTGGTTTGACTAAGCAGAATTCACAGAGAAGCGGCCAAGTGCTGCTTCAAATCTTCCGTCAACAACATAACCAGAAATCTACTGTGTTGAGAGTTCTGAGAAGGAGAAAAGTGCAGAAAACTGAGAGTAAATCCCGAGGACAACAGGGATACGGCTGGACTGGATAAAGAAGTCTTGGTTCAGCCAATGATAGATGATAGATTTGAGAGAGAGCAGTGTAGGGATGTGGAGGAAAGAATCAAGAAGCAATGTTGCACAAGTTGGGTTGACAAAATCTTTAGCGCAATCCGCCAACCAATTTTAAGATTCTAGAGACGATCTTAGCCAGTTCAGGGAAGGATTGGATGCAAGAAACCTAGCTCTAATACCAAAATGATGCTGGCTAAAGGGAGTTAGTTGCTGATTTCAGCAAGAATAGTGGAAAGAACCGGGAAAAACCATGAATAACATTAAGAGCAATATAATAACTATGCACCATCTGGGCAGCCAATCCAGGATATAGTTGTAGGGCTAGGTTTGGATGGGGACCAAAACCTCCCAAGAGAAACAAACATAAGTTTAGAAACCGCTTTTTAACCAGCCCACATAAAAAATTGCTATTTATAATGGTTGGACTCCCCTAAATTACAAGTATGTCATCCTAAAACATAAAGACACAAATGACAAATTAAAATATATAAACCTAGACATATAAACTGAAATTAAACTCTAGCTTTCGTGCAGCGAGTCTCAATGATAATTTGATATGTTTTTCTTGTCATTTATCACTGCTATCATGAAAGAAATCAACGAAAAACGACATATTTGTCCACATTTTTATGTGAATCTAATTGCTTAAGAATCACATTGTATCCGACCAACTTAAATGAAATTGTGAAGAAAAATAAATTTACATTCAATAATCAAATAGAACCTTTGGGTTTTGGAGAGAAAAGGCCACCCCCACACCTCTTCTTGCGCACTTCCTCCTTCAATACATAGTGAGAAAGTTGGAGTGGCTGGTGTCCTCTTGTGTCTTGAGTGCATTATTTTTCAGGCAAGTTTATTAGTATCCACGTTTGCTACTTGTTTTAAATGGCAATTTTTCTAAAATCTCTTAATTTGGACAGAAGGTCTAGTTATAAGATGTTTGCGTATTTGAAGATTTATGAATATTTGAAAAGGAGTCTCTTGCATTTCTGATCTTATTGTCTTCTAATCTTTTGATGGTGATTGTTGATTATGATCCCTTATTATGTTCCTTAAAATGAATTTTGAGATAAAGATGATTCTATTTCTCAATGTTCTGCTTCCCAATCATGGCGCATGTCTTCTATCAAGATCTTTCGATTATTGCCTGCTTTATCTCTTATGATGTACTTCTCAGATCATGGTTGAAGTTTTCTCCTATCAAACTCTTTTTTCGCCCAATACTAGCTAGCAGACAGACTAGGGTCTGATCCCCCGTAATTCGCCTTGTTATTTAAGCAAGTTTGTGGTTTTGATTGAGGCATTCATAGAATTAAATGTAACACTGCATGTTTTATCAAAGTGTGATACGGAGAAGAGGCCATTTTTCCTTGCATTTTTATAGCTATTTTGTTCTCTCCAATATGGAAGCTTTGAACGAAGTAGGATTCATGAATCAAAACTAGTGCATTTGCAATGTAGTTTGAGATAACATAATATTTGTCGCTGCTTTGAATAATTGAAGTTGGAATAAGAGAGAGGAGTAATAAGAGGAGGAGAAGAATTAAAGAGCATGGTTTAAGAGGCAGAAGCATACCTATTATTATATTTTACTAAATTGTTTCCGTTACATGACCCTAGGACTTCTGTTTATGATAAAAAAATATACAAGATAAAATTATTTAATTCTAAATTAACAAATGATCATATTGCTATGAAAATCAAAATAATGTATAGTATACTAATAATAGAAATACAATAATTCAACTAAAATACTTAGATAAAACACGTAATCTTTGTTTGAATTTTGTGTATAAAAAACTAAACTTGTAAGAGCTTGAATGTTTTTTAGCTGAAGAGCTAACGGCACTTCACTATGGTTTTAAAGTAGTGAATTCTATCCCTTTGAGGATACATATTGTAAAAGAGATGTAGGGAGCACATCTTGAAGAAGAGATGGATCGTTCACTTTCTTCTGTAGATGAAGATGAAAAAAAACATCACAATTTATAAACGTGTATGGAAGCCTTCAATTCTAGATTATCCGGAAACTATCAACTTCTTTATAAAAACCTTTCTTCATTTTAGCACTCGTAATCAACAACAAATGTTTTAGAGGATTTTATTCTGGAATAGAATATTTAGGGTAAGAGCCTTTTCCACTCTACTCCCCAACACATTGCTTGGTGGCAAAAGAAGTCAAGATTGAATTGGAAAAAAATTAAGTACAATCACTGGCCAATAGCTCCAAAGGATTAGATTCCTCCTTGTGTTGGGAGTCAAAGTCCATGTGTTCCATCTTGTGGTTCAATGCCATCAAAAGTCTCCTTCGAGTCAAATTATTTGTGATAGTTTTCATATTTAGTCCTATTGCAATTTTCGTCTTAAGAAGGGTGTGCACCTTTTTTAGATAAGTTGAGAGAATATTAGCATATGGTTTGCTTGTTCACCTCTTTTTTTCTTTTTTCTATTTTTTGAGTTTTTCTTTTTTTAATTCCAATTACATATTTGTATGCAACAGAAGGGGTTGGTCTAGAGGGCTAGTGTTCATACTTGAAAGACCCAAGCTTTGTTTGACAAAAAATCCCAATTGCGAAAAAACGAAAGTGCTTCTCTTTTATATTCCATTAGATTTGGATGGTAGATTTAGGGCAAGCCAAGAATCTAGAAATTTAAGCAAAGCAGGGTTGTATTTTGCTAAACTAAGCTTCTTGAAAGGCTAAAAAAAAGGAGAGAAAACTGCTTAGCCAAATAACACTGAAGAAGACTCCCAAATGTCGTTGTAACCAATTCAACAGGGAGTTGGACTTCTTGGCTCTCTTTGAATTTAGAGTGATTGTAAGAGGGAGATGAGAAAAGGGTACAAGAGAGAGAGAGAGAGAGAGAGAGAGAGAGTAAATAGTATTTGTTATGCGAAAATAATACGGAAGCGTAGAAATTCGCACAACAACAATCAAACACAAATATTTATGTGGTTCGGTGCTGTATTGATTCGCTTACATCCACGGGGAGGGAGATTCCACTAGCACTGGATGAGAGGAAAAAAAAAAAAAAGGCTTGAGGTTACAATTGAACACTTCTCACCATAACTCTCATAAGCTCTAGTCCCTTTTATAGAGGAGGACTAAGGCATACAAGTAAATAAAGCCAAAAGATAAAATTAACTCTAATTACAATAAAAATCATAAATACAACAATATTATTATTTCACAACTTGCATTCATTTGTAATCATATGTCAGCCTGCTTGGCTGTGCCACACCAAGTATTGTTGTTTCACAGTCTATTATTCTTATTTATGACTTAAAAATTAAAAAAAAAAACAACTTTGTATAGTTTTTAAGTGCTCTTTGTTCAATCGTTAACATTGCCACACAACTAACCATGGTGAAGAACCAAATCTTTTAATTTTTATTTTTTGTGTTTTTGAGACTCTCAAAGCTTGGATGAATAGTGTGTAATTTTGCTGAAGACGCGTGAGAGCTAAAAATATCTGAAAGAAATATGTGTTTTTCCAACATTAGGAAGACCTAATTGCAACTTCGCTGGTGAAAAATATAGCGCATCGCTAAATTAACACATCTAAGAATACCTTCATTTATATTATGAGCAGTACCGGTGACTTTATTCAGGTAATATATATGCAAATACGTAAGAATTGAAATACGTAAGAATTGAGTGGAAGAATTGAGTGGTATGTATGTAAATCTCCTTTGTTTTTTTTTTTTTTTAATGGGATTGTCTTGTTTATTTTAATTTTTGAGCTGGAAAAGAGTCTGAATTGAGCCTGCCCTTGCAGGTGTGCTTATTGTGTTAGGATTAGGGACCGCGCTTCGTCTGGCGTTGGAATGCTGTCACGAGTGGAGGTCAAGGAGACCTGCTCGTGGGACAGAGATTGATATGAATCCTGGGTCCAATCCTATTGCGTAATTTAGCCATTATATACATATTATTTTACAGCGGGAAGCTCTTTATTATTATTTTTGTACTTTAAGCTGATAGAAAAATCCATTGCACAAATGCTCGGATAGATCACTCAATTGGGAAAGTTTTTCAGAGTATAATTTTTGTTGTAGCCTGGAATTGTTGATCAACTTGTTTTGATCTTTTAATCAAAGATTGTGCCACCGGCTTTTTTATTCTTTTTTAATAGAATATACCTTTCTTAAGTCAGACGAGTTAGCTGTCTACAAATTCTTCTCTTCTTATGCCACTCGAGCATCCATTTGTTCTCTATCATTCAATAATAGAACAGTTGGTTAGACGTAAAAATTGCAGAAGCTGAAAGAATATGAAGAGGTATGAGACTTATTGATCTTGCATATGCTTTTCCTACAAGAGTATCAAAATTGTTCGAATATGGTATTTTGTTAAAAATTTTATTTAATTTATGTTTTCTTGGAAGCTTGGAGGCTGAAATTGATCTTTTGACATATGTTTGGTTCATTTCTAGGTATATATATATATATATATATATATATATATATTT
>NW_018164444.1:34847062-34848372 GCF_001263595.1 Phalaenopsis equestris | reverse complement strand
TATATATATATATATATATTATCATTTGTCTTTTTTAAACAGTTTGTGACTCATTAAATTAAGGGGCATTTACATACACACCAATTAATCCTTATGTATTTACATAGCTATCAGTTTGATTTTACTTTACATATGCATTATTTTAACTTTTAAAAAGTGAAATACACTTTTTCATTCTTATGTTAGAAGACATAATATGAAAGTAAAAATTGAAGTGGGCTAAATATGTAAATACATAAGAATTGAGTGGCATGCATGCAAATGCTTCTAAATTTTTAATTCTTCAGCTTATTCGTGTCTATTATTATTGTTATTTATTATAATGCTCAAAGGTTTTTTAATTGATCTATGTTCCCCCTTAATCCCTCCACATACCACGTAACTTTTAATTAGTGTAATATAACTCATGCTACGTCTCCACGTATAAAATTTTAATTTCAACTCACCATACGTTATTATCTTCCCCTCACAATGCCTTTCCCAAGTGAGAAAGCCCGTCAGATCGATCTCCAAAGTCTACACGCAATTCCTTTCTTCCAATGTAACTAGCCAAGATATCTATATTCCCCTCACCTCACCTTTCAGCTCCACCACCTCGCCATTAACCACCGTCAGCCACACCCAACATGGCTCCTACCACCACCACCACCAACCGCCAAGAAGACGAGCACAACCAGCGGAGGCTCTAGCAAGACATCCGAAGCACCATATCCTCCTTCACTCGTCACCTCGCCGCCCTCGGCAAGTCAGCCGCGCCGCTGTCCCACACGCTCCCGTAATCACACTCACGGGAAGCAACAAAGGCGCGGAGATGAAGGTGGATGGAACGACAGTCAGACAAGTGGATGAGACTCCCGGAACGATGGTCGGGTTGTTTGGGGAAGCTGCACGGCCAAAGGCCTTCGGTTCATATCAGTATCAGCTTCTTGAATTTTGAGGAGGGAGAAGAAAGGCACGGCAAGAAGAAAGAGGATCAGAGCAATGTGTGGGCGATGAATTGAGCGAGTATGTTTGTGGAGTTGATTGTCATCCATCGGCTCTGATATATAATTTTACTGTGAGCAATTATTTTTTCTCAAAATCAAGTCAGAGTTTCAGCTACAAACCAACCATTATGATTCAATGCTGATCTCTAAATTAGCTTACAAGCATTGTTCTGCGGATGAATCCATATGTGTCGATGAGTATATTTAGGGTGTGTTCACTTAAGTGTATCATGAGTCCACTCTAATTTTTTCTCGTATAACTATCTTGGACGAGTTGGGTTTCCATGTTAATTTAATATATATATATATATATATATATATATA
>NW_018164444.1:34799091-34843321 GCF_001263595.1 Phalaenopsis equestris | reverse complement strand
AGTGTATATATATATATATATATATATATATATTTAAAATGAAGGATGTTCGCTCAATTAATTTGGATGCATACTGAATAGATTCACAGATTAGTTAAATCAAGTAAAATTAAAATCTAAAATTCAAAAAATTGAATCAAATTTTTTTTGCTAAAATTGATCTAAATCAAATCGAAATATAATTCAGTTGAATTGGTTTAGTTTGATCAAACCTAAACTTAACATTTTTTGGCATCAAAATAATAAAAGCTAAATGTTCTATTTTAAAATAAATAAAAATTTAACATCTTATTCTTATTTTCTCGCCGTCTCTTTAAAATTATGAATTTCTAACCAATTTAAAAGAAACATGGCATGTACTCAATTTATTTTTTTTGAGGTTTTCACATATAGAGATTTTTAAATCGTATAATTTACATATAAAGGCTTCCATACATTTAATTTATTCATGAAGAATTTCGTCACAACTTTATTGCCGTACAACTTAATTTCCAAATAAATTTAATTTTCTCATTTTCAATTTTTTTTTCTTTCATTGATTTAGGGTCTGCTTGGGGCAGCTATTGATTTTCTTATAGTCTGCTGATAAACAGATTATTCTGATAATCTGATAATCTGCAGATTATCAGAATATGTTGGCTTACTGTTTGTGGCAGCTTATTCAAAATAACTTATTGTTAGTTATGATTGTATAAATGATCTTCCTGCCCCTGTCTGGTAAAACTGTTTGGGGCAGTTTATTCAAAATGACTTATTGGAAGTACAACAACATATAGTGCAGAAACATAAAATCATCACAGATCAATTTAAAAAGATGACAAACAGTTCTCACACTCGTGAGTATCAGAAAAATAAAAAAAAAAAGATAAAAACAAGTACAAGTACAATGAGAAATATTAAAATATTCAATTTCAAACTCTGACTATGCATGTCCTCAACTGCACTATCAACCTGGGAAAACATCGGTGGCTTCCCATCACTGCTGGCAGTGTAACATGTTGGAGTGTCGATCTATCAGAAGAAACCACAACGAGCTGAAACACCCCTGGGGCAGCCGTAGAATTGTCTCCCACTGCTATGAGGTTGACGCGACGTGAGTAATGGAGCCGGTAATGCACATTAACACCAAACAACTTTTTTTTTGTCACCGAAATCCTAAAAGACATGTTGATATAACTGCGAAAAAATAAAAATAAAAAAAATTGAATGTCAGACCTTATTCCAAAAAAGAAAGAAAAATTACACATCAAAATAAATCTATAATGTACGAAGAAAAGAAAGACTTGCTGGATTAACTGCCATAGATAGCATCTGCTATAGACTCTCTCAGATCAGCCATCTCAGCCACACCCTACGTGTTATGAACTTCAAATTCATTAAAATCATGCTCATCCTCAGGAACTGAAGGCCCGATCATAATTTCTGATGGTTCTTCATAGACATTCAGCTCATCGTTATCAGCCATGCTGAAGTTCGTATTTGAACGTGAAGGATGTCGTCGGATGAAGTTATGAAGTGTCATTGTTGCCACCACAATATGCACCTGATTCTGAAATGATATGACGACATATCACGTATGATGACCCATTTCTTCTTCCAAACCCCAAACGTTCTTTCAATTACCCAATGTAAAGAAGAATGACATTTGTTAAACATTTCTTTCCTACCACGAATAGTACCACTTGCTCGCTCAAAATCAGGAATATGGTACTTAGTGTCTAGATATGACTTTAGATAGCCCCTCTGCATAGGGTATCCAACATCAAGCAAATAGTATTTTCCTATTATAGAAGACATTGTTATTTTTAATTAATACCTAACAAGATTTCAGAGACTAAACTATCAAGTGCCTGTATGCTTTTGGAGAAATAACTACTTATTGTCTCCGATGAATGCTGAAATCTCTTCATAGCACCCCTAATTGATTCATTCTGTGACATAATATATAGCGTTATAGCCAATACCTCCCTTATTGTCGTTCTCGAAGAACCTTGGAGTCCGTGATTCAGGGATAACTCTTGCAAGAGATCCATAAATATCAGTACAGTCATTCAAAATATGTTACTGAACCTAATTGGATGTCCAGAAAACATTCCACCTACCCATTTATCCCCAACAAAGATGGAGGTCATTCGGGGTATACGATCCCTGCTTGATTGGTAATACTCCAACAATAATATGGCAATAGCTGTAACCCATGCCATTCTCTTACGACATTCATGTTGCGGATCCATCCTAAAGGAATTATGTGATTTAGTTAAAGACCTACATCCACAGTAAGACATCAAACATGTTTTATTATGCAATTGTGTAAGATTACATAGTTATGATTCTCAATGGAGAACACTACACCTGAAGTACATGTGTAACAAATAAGCAATAGACATTTTTCATATACTGACTGACTGACATTGAATGACATTCAATTGAAGTACAGGTGTGACAATAAAACATTACACATCTTATATTTGATATGTACCTTCTCGTACATCTCGTGAAATCCAATTCCACCCGAAGCAACTGCCGCATTTTCATCAGCATAAAAGACCAATGCAAACCGAAGCTCTAAAGACCAATACAACTCGTAGGTCTAAAATATAAGCAGTGTATTTTCTCTCTATCCTCAACATCAAAGAAAACTAGAAAACCCCATAAAATATACCAACCCGATGCTCTAAAACCCAAACAAAAATAATTCATCAACATATAAATGAAAGCGAGAGAATTCATGCACTAAAGAATAACATTCAAAGAATTGAGGGTTCTGTATGTAAATGCCCATCGATATATTAGCAGAGTATCAAAAGTGGACAACATACCATAGATAGCTTGCATTTCATCGCAACACTAAAGCCATAGACATAGTTCATCTCCAAGGCCAATAAATTCTCAATTATACAACTGAGTAACATTCAAAGAAAAGCCCCATGATATATTCTCTAATGGAATGTATCTAAATGCATTGCAAATAAATTCCCCATTATCTGCTAACAGTAATGCATTGCAAATGAAGTGGCGGTATTGTTTCTTCTCCAGAAAAAACAAGAATTCAAAATATTTTCATGCATTGCAATCACGAAAAAGATCCAAAGCATTCCACAATTCCAATTTTCCAATTCCAACATTTTGAACGATGAAGTTTTAACACAGAAACAAAAAGAAGAAATTTTTCAAATGACCTCATCACTAACTAGCTCAAGCCCATACATAAGGGTATACCCGAATTCATACGAATAGAAAAGCTCACAGAACAATATAATAGGTGCAGTAGAACACAGATCCAATGCATTTTGCCCTCCTGCCTTTCTGGTAATATAAAAAAAAAAAAAAAAAAATCGAAAGTGCACTCGAACACAGATCCAATGCACTCAAGTGTTCCCAAATAATTCAACAAAGACATCCTTGATAAACCCTCATAAAAACTGAATCTTGCAAAAAAAGTAAAAACAATCGAATCAAGCCACACAAAACCAACCGGAGAAGATCGAGCCATAAAACCAACCAGAAAGCATAACAGCACATAGCGAATCTTGCAAAAAAATGAGAAAAACAATCGAATCGATGTTTGCGAGGGAGAAGATCGGGGAGGGAGAGGGCGAGGAAGAGCACGTGAGAGATCACCCAAGGGCACGGGAGGAATTCGAGCCCTAAACGTCAGTCGCAAACGCCGAACGCAGGTGAAGCCCAACGATCGGTAGATAGAACAAAAAAATTAACGCAGGTCGCGGCGTTTATGAAACACCCACTAAACCCTTTATTCAAACGGCATGATGGCGTTCTTAAAACACTGCCGCACGTAAATAAGTTGCCCCAAACGGGCTCTTAATGGATATTAAATTGAGCTGAAATCCAAAAATCAATCATTAAACTTTTAAAATAAATATTGAAATATTAATCTAAAACTGAGCCAAATAAATCAAGTGATCTAACTTCGATTCAATTTTTTAATTTCGAACCAAATAATACACACTCCTATTATTTCAAGTTAACATTATTTGTGCTTAACAAATGTCTGAGTAAACTTTATAATCTCATTCACTAATTAATTATAGATTCTCAGGTTAAAAGTTTTATAAATGGACATAACAACAACAAAATCAATGCATGGGATCCGAAAACTACAAAGACCGATTTCATTGCATATAATGAGATTTGGGCGACATTTCTTCTATTGAAAAGAAGCCTACTCCGACTTCTTCTTAATTCTAAGCCTGAAGAGCTTAGTACTGTACAAACCCAAAATTATCATTAATTGACACGACTTAATGACTCAATTACATGATCATATCATCTGCCGTTCTGATATTGGACTGCTTCCAGACTCTCAATATCTTGACTGCAATACACATCTATCTCTTCTACTCGCTGAGATGTCGACGCTCTAATTATTGTTTCTTCATCACTAATCTGCTTTGATGGCAGCTGATGCCCTCTGCCCCACAGATAAGCATAAAGTCCAACAATGATAAGAGTTATACCTATCAGGCTGCAAAAAAAAAAAAAAAATAATAATAAAAAAATAAAAAAAAGTCAAACATTGTGTATATTCAAATTAATACGACTAAACTAAAATATTTATAAACTTACCTCCCGACTTTGACATCTCCAATCATGAAAACCGCTTCTAAAATAGTGGTAAGTATGAGTGACAGAGCATTAAACATGGTTGCATAGGAAGGACCCTTACGAGGAACAACCCATGAAATCAAGCAAAATACAGCTCCCGTATTCAGTGCTCCCTGCAAATAATTAAAATTTTACAAAATAAACCTTTTGTTTTTCTTAAATAAATCATATTTATATTTCTAATGATAAAATTTTCTATTCAGATAAGACTTCTCAGAACTTTAATACTTTAATTCTCACGTATTAATTATATGATTTTCAAATTAAAATTGCATTGTTTATTAAGTTACATTACACCGTCCATATTTGCAGTAAAAAGTTATGCTAAATCTCTAATTGTGTGAGAGAGGGAGAGGTGAAGACTTACAGAGTATACTACGAGCAACAACTCTAAATCCCATTTCAATATCCATTTGCTTCTCTTATGATTCAGAATAAAACCCAAAACTGCAGATTGAAAACTTGCAGCAACGCACGTGTACATAGTTGCACAATACTTGTAGGGATATCGTTGCAGCAATTTCGCCTGAAGTTTTATAAACTCAATCAATATTTAATCCTCAGTAATTTCATATTGATTTGTAATATCTCCAATGTACCCAATAAGAGAAGTAAAATAAGATTTTAATTAACTAAACCCGTGTCTCAGCTCTACCTGAACTATAGCCCAAGTGGAGAAGCAGAAGCAGCTAGAAATCAAGAACAAAGTCCCACGAACTTTGTGACTGCTGACGTCCCCGAACGCTTTCTTAGGGTTACTAATTTCCCATTTTGGAGAAGTTATATGAATGGTTACTCCATTATACATGCTGATAACCATTGCTCCTCCAACGCAGAGTATCGTGCCCAGAATTTTTATTCTTCCTCCTCGACTATCAAACCCCAGTCTCTCTAGTCTGCGCAACCAAACAATAGCATATATTGGATCAATTTGGTTGCAATATCTCTAACTTTGACTTAAGCGTAGTTTTTTATTTATTTTACCTGACAATCACTGCAAATAAAAATGTGACTACTGGCACTAAATTCAGGAAACTAGCAGCATAAGTAGCATTGGTATCACAAAGCCCATAGTAGTAAAATCCCATGGCGCCAGTAAGCCTGCAACGAAAGTGTTTGATTTTAGTCCCAACCTTATGCTAATATACATATACATGCATATACATACATACATACATATATGCGTATACATAATTTTCTTGGCAAGGCAATACATCCTTTTTGGATAATTTAAATTAATAACCCTTAAACAAAAAAAAAATATATATATATATATATATAAATATGTATATATAATAATTAAAAATATTTGCTTAATCTAAACAAAGATTTATAGGCACTATTTTATTATTGTTGATAACTATATCCAAAATTTCAAAGACCCAAAGACATTCCGGGAAGTAGTTGAGAATGAGCATAATGGCCTCCATAAAGTCTAATGAGAAGAATAATAGGCACCTAAATTCGATGAATCCTCACAGATCTGCATTCACACAAATTTTATTTTATTTTCTTGAAGCTATAATAATTGAAGATGATGTCCCTAAATAGACAAAAAACTGTCAATACATGATTATAATAAGACTTAAATCTCATCACGTATTGAGCTCAAAGCATAAGTAGGCCCATAGTGCTGCAATCACATTTTATTTTAATATTTCGATATGTCTGAGTACACATCAATTTTGAAATATAAACTCATTATAGTACTTGCCCGCGACAACTAAGACCCCCAGAGCAGGTGAAAAGTTAGTGGGGTACATCTGTAAGGATTTTATAATTTTTGTTTTGGTGGCATATTTTTGAAATATTTTTTTTTATATTTAGTTATTCTTTTAATCTAATTTGTTTTATCAATATTATCATAATTATGATACTATTAAATAAATATTGAGCCAATTATTGATCAAATATATAAATGCAAAAAAAAAAAAAAAAAGAAAAAAAATGAAAACTACTAACAGATTAGGGTTATCTTTTACGTGGGTATGGACCCATCAAGTTGTGATTTTGGCCATTGAAAATTATTGGTTTTAATTTCAATTAAAATTTATTTTCTGCATCAAAATACAACATGAATATTTGATGGATTTAATTTTAAAAATATTTATAATAAAAAAAAGCTGCGAAGTAAACTAATCTTATTTTGTTAACCTCAAGTTAAAAAATATAACTAACATGAACAAATACTCAAATATAATAAAATACTTGTTAGTAAACACCCATAAATAAGGATCAAATGATTTTGGACAATGAAATACAGATTAGATTTTGATAGGGATGGTCTCAAAATTGTGGATATTGTTTTGAGATTGATGCAACATAAAATTTGATTGATTTTGTATACTCATGTATTATTGAATTATAAAGTGGACCATTTAATGAAAAAGGAGAAACTATTATGGTTGAAAATGAGAATGAGACAACAACAATGACGGTTCACTTGGATTGGCTTAGGAGTCAAAGAACTCTTTATGAAGCATGATTGATGAAACCTTCGAGTATTTCTACAAGAGCGACAAATTATGTAACGAGTATTGGTTGATTATATGATAGAGATTGAAGATTTTCAGAACAAAATTATAACGAGAGATTTAGGTTGCGTTTAGGGCAACTTTGCGGCACCGCTCTGCACGTGCAAGCCTTTGATAAAATCGTATTTTGTCAGCTTTTTAAAAAAAAAATTGTATTTTTGCAACATGATCAGACGAAGTGTGATGACTGCCGAAAAGTTATGTTCTAACTTTTGAAAGTAAAATTAATTTATAATAGCCACTACAGTTTTTTGAATAACAATTTCTTTTTTAACAGCTTCACTGCTGCTCTTTCAAATAGATATAGCTGCCTAAGATCGACCCTCTCGTTTTCTTCTTCTCCCTTTTTTCTATGCTCTTACTTTCTGTTTTGATTTCAGAATTTATCGTATATAGTATTATCAACATTTATTTCTAATTAAAATATCTTATCTAGTTAATCATTCAAACATTCAACCTGAGCCCGTTCAAATCAATCGACTGCTGACTCGTTTTTACATCCAAAAAGAATTAGACTCTTGTAATGCATTTCAATCAAATAGCTTTATTATATTATGTTATGTTAGTGCCTTTTGTTTTGAAATTAAACCCCAAACAATTACAAGTATTTCACCTTTCGCAGAATATTTTTGAACTTATTATTTTTTTTGAACCACATGTGCCTTACCTCATGAGGAATTATTTTATTGTTCGATTAAATTAAAAAAAAATAAATCGAACATTTATGGAGCTAATATTACCTTTAAGGCATCACCATCAATCGTAGGTATGTCCTTTTTTGTTTGGTTGCGTAAGGAGGATGCATCGGTGAACGGTGACGTATTTAAAATTATGGGAAAATTACATACATAACACCAGATTACGTATCTCACATCTAAAATTTCATTTTTACAGACATATCAGGATGAAAAGATGATCTGACTTTACATATGATGTTTGTAATTATGAAAATTTAGATCTAAGACAGACAAATATAAAAAATTTGGGGGTTTCGTATGTAAAGCCTGCCAAAATTTTTTATTTTCAATTTTTTTTTTATTATATCTCAATATTCCATCATTTTTTAATCTAAGAAGACTTTCATCTCATTTTTAATATATAACTAATCTGACGTAAGATTGAAATATTAAAAATATCTGATTGGAAAGGTAAATAATAATTTGGGGGACATAGTATTTTGGAAGGGGTTGATCTCAGTGGGTGAATTGGTATGAGTTTATCTAAGTTTGGTGTGCAATTATCCCTTTTATTTTGGACGGTTGAGGATAAAGTTCGAGTTTATAAACATTTCTAATTTCACTTGTCCAAATTGAATTAAAATTGAATAATGGCATTTAAGAAAAAGGCAATTGGCGAGAATATTCTCGATAAATTTCAAAATTGCTGAAATTATTTTCAAGGATAATCTTATAAAACATTTGAAATCGAGTCAATTTTTTTTAAGAAAATCGATCTAATAAAAACTAAAATGTTTACTTAAACTAAACTGAACAAAAACCTCCTTGCAGATCAATGAAAACAATTAAGATTGAATTAATTAAAGTGATTAAAACAGCAATGTAATTAATTAAACTCACCCCATTAAAGCGTTGAAGAAGATCCAAACGACAATCATCCCATTTATTTCCTTCCACTTTCCTCTGAAAGAATCATATACCAACAAATGATCGATTAATTAAGAGCTTAATGAAACATAATTATGAAAAAAAAAGATAATAAAGAAAAATTAAGAGGCAGAGGGTTAACAGAGACCGACCTTTCGTTGAACAGAGCGAATGGCAAGACGAAGAGAGCTCCGATAACACAGCGGTACGTGAGAATAGAGAAGACAGAGTGGCCTTTGTTGAGCACAACCTTAGACAAGAGAAACATCCCAGTTGTCAGCAACTGAACCAAAACCATGCTGGATGGATCCTTCAGGCTCTCCAGTAATTGCTTCCCCTTCTTCTCTCCTACACTGCCTTCACCGCCCATCCTCCTCCTCTTCTTCTTCTTCTTTTTCTTCTTCTGTTTATGCTACTTTTTCTTCTTTGTGTTTAATTCGAATGGGAGGAGGAGGAAAGATGCTCGGGGGAGGGATTTAAAAGGAATAGAAAAGGGGAGGAAATGAATAGGTGAATATAGAATTACTGGGGGGGCACATTTAAAGTTTAGATATGTAATTAATGGCAGAAAATATCATTTCCATGGTGGATCATAAGTATGAGATATCTGACTCATTATTAATATAGATAACCTGTCTTGAAGTGAACTGTTAAGATTTTTGACTGTGATGGTGTGAGGATATGTTCATATGAATATGATACAACTCCATCATGGCAATAATATGAAGAGTCCAGTTCATATTTGTTAATTTTCTTCTCCTCTGAGGAAGTGAAGCAAAAACATATTAAAAAAAAAATGTAAATAGATTACTTATTGTATATATAATAAGATTATATTTTTGAAAATATATATTTTTTATTAGTTTTCTAGAGTATTCCTTTGTCATTCACTTGCTCTCAAGGCATAACAAACATGCTTGATATGTCTTGTCTTTTTGTTATTAATTATTTTTAAATCAAATGTGGTTCTGATGTCCCGATATATGTTGAATGCATGTGGAGAGTTTGCTATTTTGTTAGGTATGGCTCATATACCAAGCGGAGCCCACGAGCGGAGTGAAGCGGAAGAATTTGTCAAATTGAGAGAGTTTTATTATGTGGGTTGGGGTGCGGGGGCAACACCTCACAGTTTGGTACAAGGGTTATTTAAATAATTACATATTGTACTATAAGGTTATATATATGTCATTTTTGTAACCCTATGTGAGATTCTGAATTCTCTATTCTGTACTCTTTTGTTGAATATTGAAGAAAGCTGCCGCTCTGCTCCCTAGGGCGTAGACATCTTTACCGAACCTCATTAAATCTCTGTGTTCTTCTTGTTTTGTGTTGATTCCTATTTTTTTTCGTCCTAATTTCTCAACATGTTTTAAAATATGTCAATTAATCTATACTTTAATACTGTAAAGTAATGATGCATCTTAAAATCTAAATGATGTATCTTGCCACTCATTGAGCTTATTTGTATCTGGGGAAGAGATGGATACAATTTAAGGTGATTATTTGTTCGCCATGATTTTTTTTTAAATATTTTAAAAATTTGAATGCTATAAATGAAATTTATTAAGGTTTTGAAAAAAATTACAATTTTCATATATTCTTAAGGAAAGGTAAGCTTCTAGTGAAGTGAAATCATTGTTGTTACTCAGAGATACCACTTAATTATTTATGAATGTATTTTCTTATAAGCTTACTATAAATATGTATTGCTAACTTAAGAAAAAAAGTGGTTATGAGACATAAATATTTTTAAAACAAATAATTTTGATATATAAAAATATGGGATGAAGATTTCCACCATATTATTATTTATTATTATCAATTCAGTGATTGTATTATATGACATCTAAAAGATACAAAAAATTTCATCTAAATTTATCTTTGAAAAATATTTTACTGCATACTCAACTTGATATGTATGTGAGTTATATCAAATTGCGTCATGATACAGTCTGAGAAGACTAACAACTAATTAAGGGGGAGTTTGGTTCACAATATTGACATGATTTACGTCAGGATTTAACATAAATCCTGCCAAACTAAAAAAATAAACCTTAAATCCAATATTTCCTCCCTTTTCATGTAAATCTTGAATCTATTAAATCCAACTATTACGTGGATTTAACGAATTGAGGAAGAAAGCACACCTACGGGTCATCGCTTCTCTCGTTGTCGCGAAGCACTTCAAACAAATTTAGCAAGATTTAACCTTAATCAAACCAAACACATATATGAATTCTACCCTTTTGGATTTGATAGATCCAAATTTAGAGGAGTCACTGAATCCTATTTAAATTAATTCTTGTGCGTTGCCAAACACCCCCAAGTGAATTTAGAAAGATATATGTGCCCTCCAAACTTTCACAATCCCTCACACCACCAACTTTCCAATTGAAGAAAGCCGAAAGCACACCATTACTCCCAAGAAAAGACAGAAAGAAGCAGAGGCTTTAGGGAGAAAAAGAAAAAATGGTTTACGGAACTTCTTATCATGATTGCTCGGAGCTTTCATGTGCAAATCCATCTTTTCTTTAGTCCAACCCGACATTAATTCCCCATAAGTGCACGTTGCATGAACGACTGATTGCTAATTTTCATGAGATGCACACCACTAGCCGACTGCTTTTTAATTTCATGAGAGAAGTCATAAATAGTTGACGTTACTGATTTGATTTCAAGAAAATTACATACATGTCACACAAGTCATTTGTATTTATTTATGTGAAACTTAAATTTTCATATTTATGCTTTGTATGGTGTCATAAAGTTATGCATGTAAAGGCGTATTTACTTTTAAAATGTAAATAATAGCGATGTTTTCTTATGTAATGTTAGAAGAGTTGAGTGTTATGCATGTAAATATGAAGTTTTAAGTATTAGATGTGTTAACACAGTGTCGCGTACTCAGATCAGTTGGTCGGGTATATGCTTGTCAGTTGTAGGTTTCCTCTAGTATGGGGTTCGATTCCTCTAGTAGAAGGTGTGGTACTGGAATTGTTAGGCGCATTAGGGATGACCGAGGCTAGCCGTAATTCGTTTTTGAAAAAAAAACAAAGATGTGTTAACACATAGGAATTGTGTGGCTTGTATGTAAATGCCCTTTGAATTTATCAATTACTTCGAGTCAATAACCAATGGCTTAAAACCAAATAATTTAAATAAATATCCGAAACAGTAACTTAAAAAGCAAACAGAATCACCTACAAAAATTTAATTTGTTTATTTATTTTGGTACTAAACAAAAGTGTATACCATATCATGCACAAAATAAAATTGAATTATTTGGTTTGAAATTTTCTTTTATTTGAGTTCAAAATTAAATCATAAAATATTATATTTCCAGACTGCTGTTTTTAATGATAGTTTTAATTCTATTTAGAGTGAGTTAAAAAGGACTATATGTTATAAATTAATTTTTTTTTTCTAGTTTTGATTGTTTGAATGAATATATATTATGTAATTGCATTAATTTTAATCCGTTTTATCCAGAGTTGAATCCTTCAAATTACAGCAAGTTAAATTAAATTAAGCAAAGTTACAATATGAAAGTACATAAATAGATTTGATGCATGCTAGAGAATTCCCAATGATAAAGTGATGAATTATAGTCTTAGTGTTGCACGAGAATCCAACACACACTTATGCAATAAAAGTGATAAGTAGAATTATAAAAAATTTTTACGTGAAAACCCCAGAAAGGGCAAAAGCCATAGAGCTTATACAAGTTGAATGATCCACTATAATTTGGTGATTATACATACAAAGTCTTCTCCCACGGGTAAGAAATGGTTACACAGTTTCTCGAGTTATAACGGTCGTATACATAAGAGCTCATTGCCCATGGTATGGAGCAGTCACAGTGAGGAGTAGTTACTGGATACACCGTTTTTCAGACTGGCAAGATGTTTTGGATAACATACTTCTTCGTAGGACACTTCGTGATTCTGCGACGTCGTTTGTTACTTCCACTCTGCAACACAAGTCTTGACTGCGTATGAAGCTTCACTGCAACGAGTAGAGACCGACTGACGATGGTCGATGGTAGTTAACATGTGGTAGTTGATGATGGTTGGTTGTTGTAGAAGCTAGAGATATTCGTCGACTCTTCAGTACAGAAGCGATGCTGGACTTCAGCTAATTCTCCAAGCTTCGATCTTCTTCTGGCTCAAGATCTAGGTACTCTCTTAAGAAGAGGGAAGGACTCTATTAATAGAGTCTATGTTGCAAATAAGAGAAGAATCTAGACCACTATGATCAAACGATCTAGGGAGATTCTCTCGATCTAATGGTGTTCCATGCACATTTAAGTGTCTTAATGATGTCAGAATTGAATGATTTTGGCATCTTTGGATTCATCCTATTGAGACACTCAATTTGAATATAAGTTTGTTAGATTTGAAATGCATTTAACCTTCTACTTATGCACTAAGAGCTTTTAAAAGTTATTTAATTTAATGACTTGATCTGAGCTGATTTGACTCGGATTTGATCAATTTTGGTATCATTGAGTCCATCTCATTGAGCCGATTAATTTAACAGTAAGCCTGATAAAATCTAAGTTCTCGTGATTTTTAATCTGGGTTAGAATATTTGTTATTAAAAAATTATATTGAGATTTGTGATATGCCTAGAAATTCACGCCGGATGAAGAAATTTATTCATTGCGTCTCAAGATTGATTTTATTTAGCTTAGCTTGATTTTCTTATATTCATTTAGACAAATTTATTCTAACCCTAGCCCTCATCTGTTTCCTAGAAAGCGTAATTATGTCCGGGCTCAATAGATTATGAAATACATCACGTCATGTTAATTGATTTAATTTTTCCTTAAAGGATATTTTTTGTGGCAATTACATTTATGTATTTACATATGAAATACTAATTGTTACTTTCTACATTTATTCCCATCAAATCATTCTTAGCATATCAAAACGATAACTGTTTTATTTTGGACGATTTACATATATACCACTCAATTCTTATGTATTTACATATCCTGGACCCAAACTTCAATTTTCACATAGACATCATCTTTTCAATGCATAAAAAATATATCTTATTTTCCTAAGTCAAAATAATAGTACTTTTGATGTAATATATGTAGCATCAGTGTAGAAAAAGAAAGTTTAGCAGTGAGATCTATAGAAACTTAAGAAGTGGGTGAAAAGTTTTTAAATTTTAAAAGATAAAATATAACCTTTCATGAAAGTTGGCATATATATATAATTTAAAGTTCAAGTGTGCCGTAAGCTGTTGGTTTCGGGGTTCACTTTAACTCCCCTTAGGTCACATGTTCGTTCCCCAGTGACGCTAGGTTCTTAAATATTTTGGCAAATGACACGAGCTCTCATCATGGAGTCCAGTACATGAGAAATTGATATTTGGGTCTTTGCTAAATATCAATTTTCTTTTAAGAAAATTAAAGTTTAAATGTTAATATATAAATAAATAAAAAAATAAGTGATGTTCATGTAAATCTCCCTATTTTTTTGTAAAATATAATTATACATTTTAACAATATAGCACAAAGTAAAAATATCCCCAAAAATTTGCCCCCACAAATCCTCATGAGTATATAAAAGTAAAAAAAAAAAAAAAAAAAAAAAAAAAAAAAGTGCTCTTGAGCACGTGAGCAATACGCAATAAAGGTTACGTGTTCTTATAAAACTTCCACCAGCAATAACAAAAAGATCACAAAGGTCTCCCTCTAAATTTCATAAAACATTAAAGGAGACTTGAGTTTATATCATAAATGTAACTTATTTATTTCGTGCACATTTTCATTTACATATTTCTCATATTTTTATCATTTATTTCTCACTAATAGGCATGAACTAAAATTTCAGGCATTTAAATCTCATTAAAGCACTGAGTTTGCATAAAATTAGATATGAGTAGAGGTTATGCTGATATTAGGGTGAGGACTCTAGTCTAATATTTTAAAGTTCTTTTTATTTCCAACTGTTATGCTACCAAAAAATATTATATTCACATGACGGACTTGTAGGTAATGGTGTGGATTGCAGAATGTCGTTGAATGCCCGAATTGGTGCAATCTATCAAGTCTGCATTTTTTATTTACCAGACATAATATTTTTTCTACACTACAAATCTGAGTATCCGAGTATGCAGAGGACACGTTCAATGCAAGTTTGCAATCAATGAATGGATTGTAGTATATTATTTCTAATTTAGGATTTGAAACAAAAGCAAATTGTTGAAGTTCCTTTCCCACTACAAGCAAAGTTAAAGTTGGACTTGCTTTGCTGTTTTATGAGGTTTTTTATGGTCAAATGGAAAAACAAATTGAAGGCTTTTACAAAAATCATGTTTTACATATTTGATACGCCATCAATAAATTTTCATCAGCCGACATAAATCTCGAAGCATTGCAAAAATCTCAGAACAAGTTTTTGAGCAAAAAATATTCAAAGTTCAATTGTGCAACAAGTAATGTATATAGAAAAAATATGTAGTAATTTCCGGTTGTGTGATAATGAACTGTGTTTGCAATTATCAGTTATAATGGATTGTTTTGACTAAGTTAAACTCCGTGATTTTTTTACTTTTCGGATTTTCTATTATTTGAGTGTGCGTTGAATTCTTGTGATATGATAATTCATTAACCTGTCACCACAAATTTTAATTATTTATTATTAATTAGTTTATTTAGTCATAGAAAGCTCAAATCTCTTAAACTTATCCAAAATCTAAAGCAATGCATGGGTTTTGATGAGTTAAAACACTGAAGTTATTAAAGTTAAAACGATAAATATTGTTGTATTTTTTATACGAGTTACTGATTCTCTTCTATTTATTTGGGAGGGTCCCTCACTAACTTTTGGGACCAGTAAGTCATGTCAGTGTCTCTATATGAATTTTGTTTCTTTCTTTTCACATATTAGGTTATTTCGTCAGTGTCATCAGTTTAATTTTTGCTGTTATTGTTAGCTTGGAAGAAGACCAAATCACTTAGAATGGGAAGGCCGACCATTTCTTTCAAAGATGCTAGAGGCCATGGGTAATACTCACTTGAATAACTTAACGCTATGTAGTTGCCATTAATGATGATCTTAAACTCAATAAAAAAAGGGGCATCTACATACATACATACATACATACATACATTATATATATATATATATCACTCAATTTTGGATTCACGTATTTCACACTAAAACTTCCATTTTTGCACGCTTATCACTCATTTTGTTTACATCAAATTGAAAATAATAGTAATTACACTTTTTAATGATCACATCCATATTTTCATAAAGAGGTAAAGTACCATGCATGTAAATATGTACGTTTAGGTGTGAGATACATAAATCTATAAGAATAGAGTGCTACTTAAAATATGTCCCTAAAAAATATTTTGATACTTGTATGTGCAAAATATTTTGATAATTGTATGTTGACGATATACTGATTGCTGCAAAGAATATAAATGATGTCTGTGGTTTGAAAGGTTTATTGAACCAGAAATTTGACATGAAAGACTTGGGTCATATGAAAAAGATTATTGGAATGGAGATTCATCGAGATAGAGACTCAAGACGATTATGTTTATCTCAACGAGGTTATGTTGAGAAAGTGCTAGACAGGTTTAAGATGAGCAAAGCAAAGCCTGTGAGCATTCTATTTGCAAATCATTTTAAGTTTTTTTCATAACAGTGTCCTAAGATAGATACAAAAATGGAAGACATGACAAATGTTCCATATGCCAGTGCAGTTAGCTGCTTGATGCATGAAATTGTATGTACTCGTTCTGATTTGACTCATGATGTTAGTCAAGTATGCAAATACATGTCTAAACCTGGAAGACGATATTGAGAAGCAGTCAAGTGGATTTTCAGGTATTTGAACAGTATTGTAGAACATGAAATTATTTTTGGCAATCAGCAGATTTATCCTTCAGTTGTGGGATACATTGATTCAGACTATGCAAGTGATTTTGATGAAAGAAGGTCTACAACTGGGTATGTGTTTACACTTGGTGGAGGGCATATATGTTGAAAATCAAAAATCAAGTCTATTGTGGTATTATCTACAACTGAAGCTGAGTACATGACAGCAGCTGAAGCTGCAAAAGAAGTCTTATGTCTTGCTGGGCTAGTAAAGGAACTAGGTGTTGAGCAAGGTGGAGTTCAGTTGCATTTTGATAGTTAAAGTGTCATTTATCTGGCTAAGAACTAGGTGTACCATGCGAGAACCAAACATATTGATGTCAGGTATCACAAGATCAGAGAATTGATTGCTTCTGGTGAGATACTGTTGCAAAAGGTTCATACTGATAAAAATGCAGCTGATATGTTGACCAAGCTAGTTATTGTCAACAAGTTATTGCATTGTTTGGACTTGTTGAATTTTTGCAGTTGCTAGAGAAGCAAGGTGGCCCAGCCCACTTCAATGTGTAAAAAACTCCATGATGTATTTCTCCTAAGGGGCTGAATATTCGCCAAGGTGAAGATTTGTTAGGTATGATACATATACCATAGAAGGGACAAATGCTGGAACGAAACACACCTCATTAATTCTCTGTGTTCTTCTGGATTGTTGTCGATTCTTGTTTTTTCTTCGCCCTAATTTCTCAACACAAGTAGTAGCTAGAGTATATTGAAGCTAACTATGATGAGTTTTGCATTAATTTTTTTTTTTCTGTTGCTACGTTTTGTTTGATATAAATATCATAATTGTAGGTATGAGATGTCATCTTGCATTAGCATTCAACGGTTATCAATGCCATGAAGAACAACTTGAATTCAAGAATGAAGAAGTGCTCGTAGGGTTTATGGGGTTTGTATGTCGACAACACTCTGATTTTCGTAAGTGTGACTATAAATGATGAGAGAGAGAGAGAGAGAGAGAGAGAGAGAGAGAGAGAGAGAGAGAGAGAGAAGTTCTATAATTTTGTTATCATCCAAAAATATGGCTTGAGATGATTCAAGTATACTAAAATTTTCCTTTAAGACTTTTTTTTTATAGGAAGGGTTGAGATATATTTCTATAAAAAAATTTACATTAAAGATATGCATTTACTCTTTTATTAGATTTAATAGATATGCCATATATTTTGGTCGCTAGTCATTATTTTAACTTAGCTGCCCAACAAACCATTTATTTTTCTTTTTCTCTCCCTATAGTTTTCACCCGACTATCTCTTTTGTCCACGATGCCCTAACCTTCTCTCATCTCTCCGTGATGCCCTAGCTATTGAAGAGCTCCGAAGAGGCTCCGACGAGACATCGGCTTCTGACACTTCAACTCCTACCTTTGGCTCTAGCACTTCGGCTACGACATCCAACAAGCTCCGACGAAAGTAGCTGGATTACTCTCGTTAGCTTTAACATAAATAATATGTACACACTTAGATGCTATAATGGGCATACTAAAAAATTTTTGTTTAGATTAGGGTTGGGTATAAATTGAATTTTTTACATGCATGATGATTATTATGTGATTGTTTGTCTTGTTGCACAGTTTCGACAATGCTAAGCTTGCCAGATTTAATGAGTGTAAAACTTATGTGTTAGGAAATATTTTATTATTTTGAAGGAAGTTTTGTGTAAAATGAGGAAGCTTACAATTAATTGTTATAATACCTTTTTAGTAGGTGCTAGTTATATTTTCTTTTTCCACCCATATATGATTCATTTATGTATTCTATGTCAAATATCAATGTTCTTAACCTTTATTTAATAGGGCATTGAGTCTGTAAATTTAATTTTCAAAATATATGAATGAAAATATTATGAAATGCTTGGAGTTCTATATGGCATAAGTAATCAAATTAAAGTTTAAAACAACCATGGAGATCAACAATTGGTTGTTCGCATATTTGAACAATTATATAAGGTTTAAGAATACTAGAATGACTTTTATTTTCATATTAACAATTAATACTAACCACCCTATCATAAATAAGTTTAGTCCTTAAATTAATGTGATCATTCCTAAGTAATTGAATTTATTAACCTCATATAAATAAACATGCAATAACAAGAAAGAGCATATAAACTATTAATTATTAAACTTTGGATTTAATTTTATCAGAAGGGTGCAAATATTTAAAAGGTAGAAATATTTTAGACATTCAAAAAACCTCTAAATGTTTTGAATGCATGACATATCTAAGTTGAGATAATCTACTTAAAAAAGTAAATAGATAGTTTGGATTTTGGTAAGTACTCAAATCCAAAAAGTGTTTAGCCACAAGATATAGCCAAAATAGTTGAAATAATTGTTAAAAGTGCATGTCCAAATTAAGACAAGATTTAAATAAAAAACTATGGCTAAGTTCTAAAGATTTTTAATGAAAAACACTAAATGAAGCAAGCAAAACTAAAAGACTTTGTCATATGAATTTTAAATGTTTGAAATTAAAATTTTATAGGTTTCATACATATGTTTTGACATGTCTTTATGTCAATTATCCACCAAGAGTATTGCACATGTGAATTTGCATGCTTGCACCTTCATCATTAAATTAGATTTCATGACATCTTATATTCACCTACAATTATATATATATTGACTGCATAGAATCTCATGTGTTATTTATGTAAGATATCAAATTCAATCATTACATACACACATATGTATGAAAAGAAGACATGTATTTCTATTGTATGTATAAAAGAAAATAACCATTCTGATGGTGAGATAGATTATTATAGGATTCTACAATAAGTTGTACAGTTGTAGTAACTTGGATTTATTGAATACAATAGTTTTGGTTTAATTATATCTTGTTTGATCATATTCCCAATCAAAGATTAAGAATAACAAAACTATATAATATAACCAAAGTTAAAATGAATAGAAAATATGATAAATTTAATCATTTTCTCTAGCGAGTCGAACATGTTAGGTATATTACTTTAAATACCATAATAGTGCAAGAGACAAACTTAATTGGGTTGTGGTCATTAAGACTAAGCCTAAAGTGACTATTGAGGTCAAAACTATCATTAAAACTACTCATCAATAGCATAATATGCCATATTTTTATATTCCTTTTATATTATTGATGAAGGAGAAGCCTTAAAGGATAATGCCAATGCATACAAAGAAGTTAGTCTTGATGTGTATGTGACCGATGATGACACAGGAAAGGATATTATAAGTTCCATCTGTACTCACACTTTCGATTATTCATAATAAAATGGGTACTTGTATGGTTTATCTATTTTGGTGATTTCCACTTTAATTTAGTTGTTTCCTGCTTTTATGTCACATTGTTTCATGCTTTAGTTCAATTATATCATACTTTTACTTTAGTAGTTCTACTTTAGTTCAGTAGTTGCCT
The DNA here is from genome assembly GCF_001263595.1 of Phalaenopsis equestris. Taxonomy (NCBI): domain Eukaryota; kingdom Viridiplantae; phylum Streptophyta; class Magnoliopsida; order Asparagales; family Orchidaceae; genus Phalaenopsis; species Phalaenopsis equestris. The sequence continues at coordinate 34,823,249 of NW_018164444.1, read as the reverse complement.
GCATTAGTTCAATAGTTTTCTACTTTAGTTTAATTATTTCCTGTTTTAGTTCAAGAGTTTCAGGCATTAGTTCAATTATTTCATGCTTTTACTTCAATAATTTCCTAAGCAAAACTATTCTGATCATTTTTCATATTCTTGTTACATATGGCTTCAAATCATATCAAGGCTAGGGTCCTAATAGATCAGTTATCTCCAGCTCGTACAACAAAAGAGGCCTAATGCTTTTGATACAGACTGAAATGTTATGATGCATTAGAGATAAACACAAGTATACATGTCATCCAAGTAATATCCAAAATTTGAGTTAGTATATCAATCCCATGAGAAACGAGTAAACCTCCAAAATTAAGGAAAAATCTAGTTTATTAGTTTTAAGTCACTTATGAGTGATTCAAAATTGTGAAAATTTAAAGTTTCCAGTTCTAATTTGTGCAAAGAGGAAAATCCTATGTGAAATTTGTGAGGTATTCAAACGAACGAGAGTGTCACCTCTAATTTGAGTCCAAAGTCTAGAGTAAGCAAAGTGAAAAAATATAGGTGACAATCAAGAGCACATCCCTTCCTTAGCCCTTCTCAGTGGCAATAAGAATTTTGGAAATCAAACATGTTTAGTTTCCTAAATTAAGAGATTGTCCTAGGAGTTAGTATTTCTCAAAATGATACCACTAATCTATGAACAATATTTCTATTCTCCTAGTTGACGAGTTTTAACATAGTTTTTCCACTAAGATTTCTTTCAAAACTCAAAGGTCACAATGGGTCTTAACAAAACAAATGGTCACATTGAAAGTAAATAAGATCGAAGGATTAGAACTTCACCACATCAAAGTTTCATATTAGTCAAATACGAAAAAATTAAACCCTAGATTTCTTAATCACCAAATCAGAGGAGAAATGCAAAATAGTGACTATACATGCTTTGAAACAATACAAATTATATTTTATTAATCAAGGAAATCATAGTACAAAAGTATAGAATAAAAAAACTGAGTGATTACACTCTTGCAGTGCTTTTCTTGTTCTTCACTCCTTTTGCTTGGTACATTGAAGATCACCAAAACTAGAGAAAAATTCTATCAAAATATCTCTACAATTTTCTCATACACTCACCCTCACAATCTCCCTCTTAAGCCCTTTGATGCCAGACGAAGCTGCCATGTCAAACGGAACCGTCCTAACTCTTGAAGCAATTAAGCGACGCCAAAGTTCTACCTTGGAGTGCCTCTTTGGCTCGATTTGTGATATTTTTCACGCCCCTAGAGACACCTAGGAGCCATAAGGTGGTGCCAAGGTTTTGATTGCTTAGTTTGATGGGCCTTGAGTGTGGCTCCTAGCACCACTCTCTCAATTGTGTGCATAGACAAGTGGCGTAGGAGGCAAATAGACACGTTATGGGTAGCGCCAAGGTTCTTTTGGAATGGAATTGAGTTACCTCTATGTATCTACTCATATGCATCCTTAAGCACTTGATAAAACCTATAGCCTGCAATTATAAATAAAAATACTGGAAAAGCATAAATATGATGCAAGTAGTACGAAAAATGTTGTAAAATATAAGAAAATATGTTACATATTTTACACACATCAACTTAACGACCAACAGTAGAGAAAAACATCAATGTGACAATTTCCATTTTGAGTGCAACAGTACTATCTATCACGCCTTTTGCTCCATCTCATGTACCCCTCCAACCCATCGCTCCATCTTATGTACCTGTTAGGCCCATCATCAGGCCTAATTGCTCTATCTCCCAAACCTATTACTTTCATTGCTCCACCTCCATCATCCTTCAAAGCACGCCCCTCCACCCCTGTCAAGTATGCTATGGACATCTCAGAAAGGATGTACATCGAGCCGACTGGAAATTAATGAGTAAAAGTAGTTACAATAATCAAACTTAACTTTAAATTATATAATTTAGCTAAAATTACTTTTTTCTAGCATTTTTCCATCCATGGTGCCCATCCATAGGATTGCAAAGATTATAAAGGGTAAGTACAATGCTCCGTTCATATCATGGTTGAAGATCCCGATCGAGATTCTGGATATGTGGTTCAGAGAGTTTATGTTAAATAATTTTTTATTACATTTAAAAATTTAAAATATTTTTTGTGATAAAAAACATTATTTGCTTAGTTTTTTTGCAGAAGGACTTCTAGGGGGATGCTCAACTTCATCAGCAGATCTAGTGAAACTTTGACAATCAAGGCAAGGACCACCTAAAGAATAAGTTCATTGCTATCAAGAAGAAGTAGAAGACGCCTATCTGGATAGGCGAGGATGTTTGGGCTGGCTGACCAGAGCACAGTCTATTTCTGCATGTGTTAGAAAGAGAGATAAGTCAGCTTAGGTGTCTCCTTACACTATGGCGGCTTGATTCCCCCATACCAAGCACAATATGAGGCTGTGAATAAACTAATTTGCATATTATATATTTTCTATCCTTTTCTTATGTTAACTAAGTTTGGAGCTATGCCGAGAGCCCAACGTCCCTGAGTTGCGCGCACGTACGCATCAGTATCAAACGGATTCGAAGGGTAGACAAGAGATGTCGCCATGTTCACGTAAATTTATGTGTAACTTGTCTACAATCATATTTTGATATTATTTATCCTTAAAAATTGTTTTAGGATAATTATGAACGCCTGACGAAGTCTTGGAGTTAGAGGCTAGAAGGTGCTTGTGGCTCCAGTGGTCATTCTGACCATTGTGACTTTGAGATCTAAAAGAAAAAGGCCAGGGGAAGAAGAATGGGAGGATCAATAGAATCGGAGCACATGTATTTCTATGTGAGGTGCAACACTCCAGTTTCGGCAAGTGATCTACATCGATTCATGAAAAATTCTCCAGGCGCGTGGTCTCATTGACCGAGGACTTGCGAGGCAGCTATGATATTATGCTTCAATTGGATTCCAGGATGTACGAGATTGAGGAAGTCATGAATGATAAGGTCGAGAGGCTCCAGGCTACTGTTGCACAATTGTAGCATCAGACACATCGTGGAAAGCGACTTATAATGAGGGCGAGGAGGACCAGCACAGTTACTTCTTTTTTTTCATGCATGTGTAGGAATATCTCATTTATATTGTGAACTATATGTACTGGATTATTACTTGATGAGTTGTTTTGCTCACTATATTTTCATTCAAATTCATTATCAATATTAGATCCGATTATGTAACTATGAGATATTATAAGATTTTGAGTCACTATTTTGTTATTTTATTGTCGGTATGTAAAATTCTATCTACACCTATCCTTTTGCTAACTTAGAGAATTTTCAAGTCTCTTTTCGATCACTAAACCAATTACTGATCCATAAGTAATTCTGTTGGTACTTTCGCGACCGAAATTTCAGTCATTATTCTGATACATACTTAATGATTGAATTTCAATCCCTAATTAGTTGGTAAATATTAGTGATTGATAGTTCAGTTCTTAACATACAAAGACTGAATTATTCAGTCGCCACAATGTTTGCGATAAAGACTTTATTAATTGTCAAAAATTGGTTACAAACCGGTCGGTAATCAATTTTTTCGATCGAAAATCATTTATTATAGACTGATTTGTAGTCTACAATCTGTGACTTTCCTGCAATGATTCTAGCAAATTTAAAAATAAAAAAAAAAAAAAAACTTTTCATCATTATGAATAACCTCATTATAACTCCTATGATAGAGAGGAGAAAAAGAAAGTAAAACAGCAATAACATCTCCCAATATAGCATTCAACTTCGTAACAATTAAGTAATTTCATTTTCTTCTACTAAAAATGTTTTGGATTTATCCATAACTTTAAATTTACATTAAATGCAATTCTTCATGTTCATTATTAAAAGCTTGGTAAATTATTTTATATTAATGTAGTTATATATGTTGAATCCACATATGCACATGACGCTCCCCTAGGCTGGAATAGGAGAAGAAAAAGGAAGAAAAGATGGAGTCAAGAAACTCCCTCTTAAGTGTAAGGAATTGATAGCAAAGCAACTCACATTGCCCCACCTTTTTGCTAGATGCTCCCGACCAAGCTTGACATGGTGCTCCGGCTCATGTGGGTTGAACCAGACTTAGCCGAATTGGCTTTGAGGACCTATCTATATCTTGATCCAGTGCTCGGGCTACATAAGTCTAGTCATATGGCTGACACAATGTCATGGGTACTGTTTATTATGCTGGGAATCTTTTGCCACTAATTTGTGATTTATTATATTAGCCTTTAAAGTGAGAGTATTCAATTTTTATTAGATTAAGTTTTGCATTTAGCATGCATACAACTAACTTTTGTAGGGATCTTCTTGGACATTTTTGGGCAACGAAGGATTCCCACGCTTTCATTAGTTGTCCTCCAGCTCAGCACTTCATTAGTGCGCCAATCGATAATACCTGGCTTATATTTTTCTCAGATTCTTAATAGAGATTGTGCCAATTTTAGTGACAAGTATTCCGAGCGTATGGGATAGATGCGGATCGTTGGTACTGGTATTGTATTAGAGTGATATTGAAATGATATTGAGGTGCACCCATATATCACAGTCCACATGTGCGCCCGCTGTACACACAATGAGATGTGCTATTTGATGTTGAACTGCCTTTGATCCCATGTCTCTGCCACAGTTTTAGCTTATGTTGTTTATTATATTTATTTTTTTTATTTTTTTCATTTTGCTACAACTGCTAATACCATTCCTATACCCCGCTGTTGATTTTGTTTCACCGTTGGCTGCTTTAATTTGTTATTTCTATTCATCTTGATCTTGGTCCTTTGTTATATTTCTCTTTGTATTTTATTAGCCGTAACTAGGGTTGTAAACAAGCCGGGTTTGGGCGAGCTCAGACTTGACTAGTGTTTGGCTCCTTCGAAATTCCTCGTGTTTGAAATCTTCACTTATTTGAAAATAGCTCGTGAACACTATGCTCGTGGTCAATTTGATTTGAATATTCTTGTCGTGTTCGGCCTGCGTTCGACTTGAAATTAGTTCGATAAAATTAATTAGAAAAATAGATTTGGGGTGTTGGATTATGATTTAAACTTGGATATATATATTTTAAATATTTTGGAGAGGGAGTAATTATATATGTATGTATTATTAAAAAGGGGTGCTGGAGAGTCTATAAAAGTTTTTTATGGCAAGAGCCTTTGAGTATCTAGAGTGAGTGCCTAGTGGGAGGACTTCCTTATTTAAGAGTAAGTGAACTATTGCTTGTGTTCGTGGAGTTAGGAAAGGAATCTAGTGGAAAGCTTGGGGGTTTCTAGCATCTCCGCGTTTTATCATTTGAATTTATGTTCTTTCTTGAATTAAACTTTGTAAACACACTTCCATATCTTGGATTGAATATAATTGTATTGCTTTATTATATTCTCTTCATAGGCTAAACTTTCTAATTCTTATATGGATTTCAAGTTTACTAAAATTACTTTTTAATTTGCATTTGGTTTAATATTTGAAAACTTTTAACAAATTATTTATGAATCATACTTTTGCTTAGAACTTCATGTGAATTTGAGATATCGACAGTCCTTAACTACACTTGGAGATTCACGATGTAGATTTAGAAAATAGACATCTTCTACTTAAATCTTTGTAATGAGTAGGAATATGTGTATATTCCATTTTTAAAATGCCTATTACCATAGACATATGACTTGGTGTTTTGAAAATAATTGTTTTTGTTGCTATCAACAGATACCTAAAACTAGTATTGCTCTCGATTAATAACTTAAATTATTTAAAATATTTACATCGCATTGATTTTATGAATAAAGAATTTATAGGAAGCTTCTATCACATTTGAAAGTCAATAGAAAGAAAAATATAAAAAATTAATTATTAAGAAATTATCATTTCCTTATAGAATTAGGGTTTATGAAGTTAGTGTATTTGACTTTAATTTTTTATCATCTCATTTTCCCGTGGGACGATTTCAAAATCATTTTCTTTATATTACTTACACAATACATGCACTTGCATAAGCCCACATAAAATCTGGTCAGTCCCGACCGCAATGATTCCAATTTGACCCGATTGGACTCTTTAATTTAACAATCACAAGCATTCTACTGTTTTGCATCATAAATCTCCATCATCATCTCATGTAAATCATGCAAAAGTTAAACCCTTCTCTCATTTATAACATCTCATGCACAAAAATAAATGACACTCTTGATTACTAAGAAAACATACAATAAAGAACACGATCTCTTTCGAATTCACGAGTGAGAAAAAATAAGCCAAAAATTAAAAAATTAAAAATAAAAATTTTAAAAATTAAAAACAATAAGATTATAACTATTTGATTCAACTGAGTTAAATATCTATGAAGATATTTCAGTTGTACACATGACTACGTAACGGCAATCGCCTATGCACCAACTCACTAACATAATATATATCTCAGTAGCATAATATATATTTGTATAAAGACAAGAATAAGAATCATAACAAATTGATTATAATTAATGGCACTAACCCCCCAACTATAAGCTACACATCACTGCATTAATGACGACAAAATAATATCTGTTGACTATAACGCTGATGATGTAAGCTGAACAATAATATTTGCCAATCTTTAATTCACATTATGCGACATAGCTCCAACCTGAATTCAGCGAAGTGGTTTCGTCTCTACTGCGCATTGCCCATCGGACGTAGTAATATTGCCACGTAGAAGAATTGTTCTTTAAGTTCTCACTCTTAATTACGTAATTAGTATGAAAAACTTATTATTTAGCCATTTAATGGCGAGTAAATACATATTATCGTGCGAGAGTTTAATAATAATTGTGTGAAATCATCAGCTACGAAATCGGTTAATTAAAAACAGAGAAGTGGTGATTACATGCATGTACTTACACGTGTGTCGTTCGATCGTGCAAGGAAAAAATCGTGTTTACCGAGACAATTTAGTATCTTACAGGTGTACGCTGAAATAAATTTATATATATATATATATATATATATGATGATTTTGCAAAGAAAAAAATTATATTATTTAGTAGAGTTGAAATGATTTCATTAATGCAGCCGGTAAATTAACATACTTTTCTCGTAAGCATAAACATAATGCATATGCTTAAATCGTGTGAGATGTCATGAAGTGATGAATGGGACTATAGTTAGTGGAGGATGGAGGGATTGGGTGATAGTGGAAAGTCAATCGGTGTGGCCTCCTAATAGAATGAGAATTAGACGTTCAAGTTTAAGGGTTTGTTTGGGGTTTTGGTGCGGTGCAGTGCGATACCGTACCATAGTTTTTTTTATTTGGGCAAACTGCATTTTGACAACTTTTTTTAAAAAAGATGCCGCTAAAATTTGCATTTTCTGCGGTGACAACTTTTTACATGTGGCCTGACTTTTTCAAAAAAAAAAAAAAATGTAACTGTCACTAAAACTTTTTGAACATCAGATTATTTTTTTGTAGCTTCACAGCTATTTTTTAATAATCTGTAGCTACCTCAAATAAACCCTAAAATTACATGTTAGTAGCCAACGATCAACATATGTCAAGTTTTAGTAGGTGTTTCATGGTATTCAAAGTGCAACATTCAAAGTTTAAAAAAAATGGGTGTTCAACTTAGGGTGTGTTTAAGGGAGTAGGGTGTGTTTAAGGTAGCAGTGCGGTGTCACCCTACATTTTGTGGCCTTTGACAAAATTGTGGTTTATCTTTTCTTAATTTTCAAAATACTACGGTGGGAAGCTATGTTTGAAACAGCGATAACGTTCATCAATTTTTTTAAAAAAATTGTGTTCATCGAACCTCCAGAGACAAGTTGCAATTTGAAAAGATAAAAATCGCTATTCTTCACTATAGGAAAGGTGATGATTAGAGTCAGAATTTTTTCGATGCAAATATTACCATCGATTTGTGTGAGATTTGCAGTGAACTTAGACGCTATTGAATGCCGTCAGATTTGCTTCGATGTTTCCATCGAATTTGCATCAGTTTGTCCAACGCAATAATTATATTCAATTTCATCGATAATTTCTGACGCAAATATGATGGAAATCAGATGAAAAACCCCTAATAGACCTATCTCGTGTGACAGACTCTCATTTTATTTCTTCTACTTTCGGCTCGTTTGCTCCGAAGCATCTGTGTGTGATTTCCACTACCCTTATTCTTCGACGTTCCTAGGTGCATTCCACCTGTGAACTCGCGACTTCGGCGACCTCATCTCCTCTCTGAACATAAGGTATAATTTTCTTCTCTCATGTCTCTCTCCTTCACACGAGAAATTCATTTTTTTTTCATTATAAAGTGTATAAAAACTTATATTTTGAAGTTTGGTTTGAAATGCATATGATTTGTTCTATTTTATAGGTGATATTCAGCCATTTAGGTGTTGGATATGTGATGCATACTATTTGTGTATCTAGGGTGAAAAATAATGTTTATGTGTGGTAGATATACGTACTAAAGGGCCAGTGTTGCTCCAGTAAATGAAAAGAGAATAATAAAATTTAGTTATATTTTGTTGAGATGTGAATGCTTAGGTGGATGAGTGGCTTAACGTTTAGTGAAGGGGTTTGTGTTGCTCCTACAGTTGAAAAGGTTAGAGAATGTCGTTCTAGATGCTTTGGTCATATTAATTATCATTCATGTGATGATTTTGTTATGAATTAATGTTTTTGAAATTTTGGGTATATTGTTCAAAGTAAATTATTTTATCTAGCTAGGTGGGGATATTATTAGTCCAATTCAAGTTAGATGGTAGACTTGGAGGAAAGTAATGGGCCAATTTGTGATTGAAAAGTCCCGACCATGCTTTAAAAGGAAAATTTGATAAGATGGAGGCAAGTCTTCCAATGTTTTATGGGAAAGAATGTTGGCCTATAAAAGAGAAACATAAAGCCAAATAAAGTGTTCTCGAGATGAGAAGGCTTATGTGGATGATGATTTTACACTTACAGATAAAAAATGAAATGAATATATTCATACAAAGGGTTGGTGTATCTCCCGTACTGGGAAACAATAATTGAAAGAGCCGCCTTAGTTATTTTTGCACCTTAAATGTCGACCATCGGATCACCTTACTAGGAATAGTAAAGGTAGACCTAAGAAGATTTAGGCATAATCTATTAGAATTACATAAAAAACTGACACACAGTGGGGCATAATAGAGAAAAATGATTAATTCATGTGGCCGACCCCAGTTGGTGTGAAAAAGATTTTGTTGTGTTTAATACATAAGAATTATTTGGTTTGTATGTATAATTTGAAGTTTAGGTGTTTAGGTGTGTAATACATAAGAATTATTTTGTTTTTATGTTAAAGCTGAAGTTTAGGTATTACTATGACATAAGAAATGTGTGGTTTCTATTTTGGGTGTTAGATATCTATAAGGCCGTCAAATAGTGTTTAGCGCAGTAAGTAATTCGTGTTCAATTTGTTTGTTAAATGAGTGAGCCGAACATGAACAAGATTTTCTAGCTCTATTTATAAACGAGTCGAACATGAACTGTCATTCGTTTGATCGTGTTCGGCTCATTTTAGTTCGAAATAAATAAGTAAATAAAAATAATATTACTATAATATTTTTATATTAAAATTTTATGTTATATTTAATTGAAAAATATATGTTTAAAAATATAATAAAGCATTTAAATTTAATTATTTATTTTTAAAAAATTGAAATTAACCTCCATTAGATTAAATCAACCATCCTTAATTTTATTCTATTAAAAGAAAAAACTAAATATCAAAACCTAAGCCAACTGCCCTCTTGTTTTTTTTCCTGTTGAGTAGTGTCACGATCATGAGGGGGCGAGGCTGCAACACTGCTTCCTTTCCATCCTTAGGGCTTCAACCAAGGTGACTTTACTATATCACTAAGCGAAGAAAGGCTTCAAAGAAGCCAGCGATCACACTGAAAAAGGTTCTTTACGAACTCCTTCATTTTTTTCCTTTTTACGATTATTTTGGGGATTACAACCAACCAGAGGTATTTTGAAATGTGATGTTCTTACTCCCCTTTCCTTATGAGATATGGATCTATGTATCACTGTGTCCTTTTTTATTATTGTTTTTAACTATTATTATTCCAAAATGTGGATTCCAACCTAGAAAGCTTGGAACTTCCCATCTCTAGAAAGTAGTGGATTTATGATTATACTATGTTTGTGAAGGACTTTTAGCTCACTCTTCTCTTGGTGTCCAGATGAGCAAAGGCAGGAATGATGTTTTTTATTTTAACCTATTTTTTTAGAGTATTGATTCTAAATTACATTTCTGGGCATTATCGAGATCCATTATTCGTTTATGTAGTATTGCTAACTTGCTATTAGCATATTATATTTCTAAATCTTTGTGTTTTTTTGTGATTTTGTTGTAGATCTGGTTTGAGTTATAATTACCTTTTGTGGTTTTGATTCTCTATAACTTTATAACTGATTGTCAATTTATTATAGCTGAAAACAACATTGGCTAACTTCTTATAGACATGTTTGCTTCTTAGAAATCAGAATGTGTGAAAATTTTTATGATTATTTAACTCATCAAATTTTATTCTTGCAATCTATACATGTTAATACCCATAACAAATTATGTCTGATAGTGTCTACTAGCATCACATTTTTTTCTATTTTTGAAGTTTTTTTTTTATTTTCTATACTTTTTAAAGCATTCTCGAGGTAAATCGAGCTAAACGAGTTTAATTCAAACAAAGCAAACAATTTCAAACTTATTCGAACAAACCATAAAATTTAGTTAATTTCGAGCTAAAATGAACAATTCAAACCAAATTCAAATAAATTAAATCGAACATGAACACAAATTTTCGAGCATGAGCCAATTTCGAACACAACAATTTCAAACGAGCCGAACATGAACAAGAGCTCGATTCATTCATGCTCGGCTCATTTACACCCCTAGATATTTATAACATACATAGTGTACGTACAACTATAATTTTTTTTTTATTGATCCATAATTTTATATCTATGTTGTAGATGGATATTCAAAATTTGAGATCATAGATATATAACGGATTATATTCAGGATGAAAATGACTTAATGATGAGTTCTTGAATTGTGTTGACGAATTTGTGCGTGAGGCATCTCAACTGCCCAATACTATTCAAGTGACATGTTCATTGCAGCTCGCAGGAAAGGGGAGCGGCTCGTCTTGGTGGGAGGGGCTTTGGAATTAGTTGACCACATTCTAGGCATCTCCCTAGTATCAGAGGAAGAGCAGACGAACCGAGAGAACCTCGCGACCATGAAGGTCACAAGCATTACACTTTACGTTGGAGGCTCGACCCCCCACCATGAACACTGTATATAGGAGGCTCGTAAGATTCTTTAAATATTCAAAATTCTAATAGTTGATGTAATTATGCGGTGTTAATCATTTTCTTATTTTGTGCGGGCTAAGAAGTATGACCGTCAGCCCTCCACTGTTTAGTGGTATGTTCGAGCACATCGACGCCCAAAGACGCAGTGGTGGATCTCTGAACACTTCAGGTGTGTGAATGTAAGTTACAAAAATCAACATTTATTTTGGCTCTTAATGTTAAAAATGTCAATTAATCATTAGTTTTAATTATGTATGAGGAGTACGAGCGGCTCCAAGAGAGGTAGACGACCGACCAGGCCCTTACCACCGTCAGCAGCAGAGGTAGCTAGTATAAGACTGCACAATCTGGTTTTGAGTTATGATCGCAAGCTGCGGAAATTAAGAAGGGGGGGTTCTACGACCTGGGTGCAAAGGGATTAGCATTTGAGGCAAGATTTCCCGAACTTCAATTGCTTCTGTGAGTGGCACGAGCTCGTCACAACAGGATAATTAGGAGCTTGCCATGCAGGCCGCTACTTTAAATGAAGAGCTTCTTCATATGCATGATGGCCTGCAAAGAGTTGAGGACAATAAAACACCTCTGAAGGAGAGCAACGTAGATTGCCGGTTTAAGCTGTCGATGAGTTTTGTTACTGATGAGGTGGAGGAAATTGATTAGGAGTTTTTATGTATTTTTTCCCTTTTGGAACATTTGAATTTATATTGTAACTGCAGATGTGAACTTCTAATAATTTAGATTACTATTTGTTATATTATATTATTTTTATTGTTTTTATTCATTTGTCATTATATTTTGTTTTGTGATTGATGTGTGCTAGAAGATTTACGGTAGTAGAGCAATAGATTATTATCTTAGCATTGCATGCATGAATATTCAGCACACACTTGGATAAAAGAAAGCAACCAGTAGAGATACCAGATGCTTTTACGTGGAAAACTCGTAAAAGGAAAAATTCACGGACCACTTGTCCCACCCGGAAAGGGTTATAAAGTCTCCCAAACTACAACGTTGACGTGTAGATGAACTTGTTGCAATGAACAAGCGGCCAATGATAGCGATTTATTGCGACCGACAATTGGTTGTCGACGACCGTCGACGGTGGTTAACGACGACAGGAGTGATACTGGACTTGAGCTCTTTCTCAGCTTTAAGAATTTCCTAAATTCTCAAGCTCTCTACCTCCCCTCGCATGAGAGGCAGAGACATCTATTTATAGAGTTCCAAGTGCAATTAATGCAGAAATATAAATCACTTTGATCAAACAGTCTTTGATCAGACAATAATTGATGAACATTTGAGTGTCTTAACGGTGTCAGAATTGAGCGATCTTTGATTCGTTGAATTTGTCTTGTCGAGTCGCTCGATTCAACTATGAAATTTCCGGATTTGACATATATTTCACATTCCAAATGTGTCTAGAAAACTTTCAAAAAGTGGTTTAACGACTTGATTTGTGCTTTATTTGACTTGGGTTAGATCAATTTTGGTATCATCGGGTTCACAAAGAGAGATTGGTATCATCGGGTTCACAAAGAGAGAGAGAGAGAGCGAGAGAGAAAGAGAGAAAGAGAGAGAGAGAGAGAGTGAGAGTAAATAAAATGATTAGAAATTAAATATTATCCAAAAATATTTAATGGAAGTCATTTTGAAAAATACATCTAAAAAATGAAGATCAACCCAAACTATTTAGAAGATTGCCTCGTTTTATTCAATTTTGGTTATATATATGTTATTTTCTTATCGAGTACTTTCATATCCAAAAATTCGAAGTTGAAGGAGAGGAATGCTAGATGTATGTTGTTGGGCTAGCTTATACAAAAAATAAACTATGTAACCCAAATATCAGATAATTAAAACATTATATTTAGTATGAAATCACTATTTTTCATGCAGAGTTATGGGTAACAATAGTACATGTGGAGTATGAATGCATCTGACCTACATGTAGAACATACACAAATATGTACAACATGCACAATAATATCATACACACAGTCCGAATGCATTCAAACTACATAAGTTATAATATTATCTCAGAGGCCTGTTGAAGAAGTTTCTTCGTTCCATCTATTCAACACACATTTGTGCTAATAGACCTTAACTTTGTTGCGATTAAAGCCAAAAAAAAAAAAGGTTGTTTCTCTAAAACTAAAATTACCTTTTTTTTTGTGAATTATTATTATTTTTGGAGTCATGACAAGAAGGCTATCAGACTATACGTACATGGTGATGGCATGTCACGTTTGGGTTGCGGGTCCTTAACAAACTGTTTCCACTCTCGTGCATTGAATTTAACAAAATGGTCCATACAAACTATACAAATACAGAAATTGAAACCATAACATATCAATTTGAATTAAATTTTACATAAGAAAGTTAGATTTGAATTGGACTAAGCTATCATGGACCATATTGATTAATAAATGAAAAAAAAATTGACTAATAAATGAATAAATATATAGACAAATGCATTGCATATGTGTCAATTGATGGTTAGGCCACTCAAAACCAAGTTTATATGCATTCAATCAATTATGTTGGCTCACTTGTGCTTGCATGGGTCCTACCATGGTCATGCTCATATTCCAAGACAGCTCGGTGTAGTAACCGAACCGTTATATTTAAGGTGGGCAACTGCACCCCTAGAATTTGCAATTTCTTTATATAAATGGTAAAATTTAATATTTATTTCTTATATATTTTAGACAATTTAAAAATTTTGCCGCTCTTTCCCCAATACTTGAGAGAAAAATAGACAACTTGTGATTTTTATCCGCCTTAAAAAATAATGTAGGTTCCGCCCCTAACTTGTTGATAACAAGATGAAAAATCTCAAATGGAGTTTAAGCACTTCACCCTACATCATGAAAAATAATCATAATAATTATTATTATTCTAGTGCCCCCCTTTCCTTATTTTTCTCCCCACCAACAATTGATGAGGACTCGTGTTGTAGTGCCCAAAATAATAACTTTATTGGGATTTTAGATGAATAGTGACAATAATATATGATATCTTTCTTCCCTTGATAGTTTATGGCCATATTCCAACCTAATGACTTGTGATTTATGGGGATATTTGTTATGAATAAATCAAAAAATTAAATTACATAAAACTAAAAAATTATTAAAAAAAAATCTCTAAAAAGTTATAAAAATTTAGTAATGTCATATTTAAATAATTAACCTTTACATTTTTATCATTATGTATAAAATAGGTAAGACTTTGATAAATTTTAATGATGATTAAAATAAAAAAAAAATCTTCAAGATTTTTCTTTTCTAATTCTACGTGTCTATACATAAGAAACCTTAAATATGGGACCTCTAAAAAAAGCTCCTTTTGTCTCATTCTTTAATAGGTTTTTGGTCATTTCATTTACTTTTGTTGGTGCACCCTAGTGTCCACTCAAATGAACTAATTTTTCTTTTCTCAGCTAGATGCCAATATATCTTAGAGATAGTGAAAGGATTCCTACCGGCTCCAAGTAGTTAGAAAAGAAGAATATTTCTTTATGTAAGAAAATATTTCTCCACATCATATATTCAAGAGGTATACTTTTATAATTTTGTCTTCTATTTAATTAAAAAAAATTAAGAATTTTTATTGAAAATTTGATGCAAGGTTTTTCTAATTTAAATTTATTTAGGATGAAATATTTTACAATTTTAGATTTCATGAAGACATTCTACCATTTAACAAGAATCTTAAGGTATAGTTGAGCATAAAATATTCTGATTTAAATAAAAGATTTGTTAGAGCTCCACTTTTAGCAAGCTTATAGTCAAGCTAACCTTTTTAGCAAAAAGAACGTAATGATACCAAAATTGATCCAATATGAGTCCGATCAAACACAACCCAGCCATGGAACCACATTAAAAAGTTTTGGGTAGTTAATTAGATAGTCAAATAAACTCTAAATTTGAAATAATTATTGTCAAATCGACCGTATCGCCGAGAGGAATCCAACAAAGCCCAGGATCACACGATTTTTTAGGTCATTTAGACCCTCAAATCATTAAAAATTCAAATGATCAGGGGTGACCACTATAGGTTATCGATCAAGTGGCCAGGGAAGTTACTCACCAAAGAACCAATAACCACCTCTACTAAGGAAAAATATTACATCAGGACTCCTAAATTAGAGCTACGTTCGGAGTCCACCGATATGCGGACACGTGACTTTAAGAAAATATGTGCGCTTTCCTGTGATCTGACTCGGTAACACAGGAGAATATTCCTCATGTGTTATTCAGATGTTATTTTGATGGTATTGATGTGTTATTGTGTTATTATAACACCGAGAAATTCTCAAAACACAATAACACATGAATATCACCACAATAACACCTGAATAATGTTGAATAACAAGGAAGGAATATTCTCCTGAGCTAAAACAATTTTTTTTTTATTTTTATGTCACATCCACGTGTTCGTATATCAGTGAACTCCGAACGTAGCTTTACGTTAGGAGTCATGATGTAATATTTTTCCCTCTACTAAAGCCCAAAAATAGACCCCTCTTTTACTTAAGGGGAAAAGAGGAGTCTAATTTTAGTGTTATTTTGAATTGAAGACTCGATGATAACTTCCTGCCTCCGTAGCTGTGGTAGTAGTTGGTCATGTATGAAGTATGCAGTAGCTACAGGAGTATTGGTTAGCCACAACAGTTATAATAGGGAGTAGTGATAGAGTTCGTAGGCCGCAAATGCCAAAGTTGAGAGTTACATGAGCTGTGAGCTTGGTAGGTCTTAGTGAGGAACTGTAATAACGTCAGTATATTGTAGAGGCTAAAGTTGGGAGCTACGTGAGCTATGAGCCATGTAGGTCACAGTTGGTCACATCGGTTGTAGTCGATAGGTGTAATAATGTATGTAGGCCACAAATGTCGTAGTTGGGAGCTGTGTGAGTTGCGAGCCAAGCAAGCCATAATTGATTTAGACCATAGTAATGACCATATTATGTTATTGCAGCTCATGCTATAGCCTAAACCAATTTAGAATTGATAAATTTCGATGACATTATATTCGTCTCATTGATTCGGTTAGTTTGATTGTAAGTTTGTTGAAATCAGAGTCCTGGATGATTTTAATTTGAAATTTGAACGTTTCTTCCTAAGAAAATATTCTTGAGAATAGTGTCAAATGACAACTTGTTGATAATGTATTAATTTTTTTTATTTGGTTGGTAAAATAACTTCTTATAAAATTTTTGGATTGAGGAATTATCTTTCAACTCAAATATTTTCCCTTCTATAAAGTACAAATCGTTCCTGAATTATCATTTGAAATCTAAACCAGCTAAGAAGAAAGAAATTATACTTTTGCACGGCATGGTAAGAACAAGAGCAACTTATAACTGGCTGATCAAATTAGATATTCAGTCTTCTCCGGGTATTGCAAGCTTCCTTTTTATGGTTGATAAAATTATTGGACAAAATTTTATTAAAGGGTAAAAATAATAAATTCTCTAAACTATATTAGCAGGAATTATTAAATTTCATATCATATACATAGAAATTTCATATTTTAGGGCAAAAATAATATATACTTTTGGATAAATGTCAGTCTAAAGCTGAGATGGAAAATGTTGAGACAATTTTAAAAAAAAAAAAAGAATTTGTACCCCTTTAAATATTAATACATGCTGTGAGATATACAATATAAATTGTCTTAAAAGTTTTTTTAGTAATTCTTCTTTCTTTTTTTTTTTTTTTTTTTTAACATACACGATACGATATGATATAATACATTAAACCAAAATCAAAATGTATGATTTATGTAACATATGTATGATAATAGATACATTTAATATAATTATGCACAATAATATGAACTACATGGACTACTTTCCATACGGTATGATATTGCATACAACACATGATACTAAAATAACATACTCTAATTACGATTCCTAATTTGTACATCATACATTAACAAGAGCAGGAGCACAATTTATTTATACGAGCTCTGATCATCCCCGATGTGCCTAACAATTCGAGTATCACACCCTTCACCAAGGGGAATCGAATCCCAGACTAGAGGGGACTTATAACTGACAAACAAATGCCCAACTAACTAATCTGAGTACGCAGCGTATATATGTATGTATGTATGTAGAGAGAGAGAGAGAGAGAGAGAGAGAGAGAGAGAGAGAGAGAGAGAGAGAGAGAGAGAGAGAGAGAGAGAGAGAGAGAGAGAGAGAGAGAGAGAGAGAGAGAGAGAGAGACTTGTCTTTTACTATGACTAATAGACATGCATAATTGGCATTGATACGCCTTCACCAAATTTTTATCATCAGACACTAATCTCAAGGTATGGTACTGATCACAGGGTGATTTGTTTAGCAAGAGACATTCAAATTTGATTAAGAGTCATTCAGAGATTTTATTTCAGCAAACTTAAAGTCAAACTGACCGACTCGATGGGACGGACCCAATGATACTAAAACTGGTTCAATCCGAGTCAAATCAAGCTCTGATTAAGTCACTAAATCACTTTTATAAGTTTTCTGGGTATATTTGGAAGGTCAAGCTAATGACAAAACTAGTAAGCTTATAATCGAATCAAGCGTCTCGACAAGACGAATACAACGAACCCAAGATCGCTCAATTCTAACATCGTTAAAATACTCAAATGTCCATCAAATGTCATATGATTGAGGGAATCGCTCCAGGTTGTCGGATTAGAATGGTTCATATTTCATCATTAATTGCAACCCATACTCTTGAAAGGGGGATGAGAGCTTGAAGCTTGAAGAGAGAGCTTGAAGCTTGGAGAAAGAGTAGAAGTCCAGCATCGCTCTGCAGCCGTCGATCGCCACCAACCACTGTCGACCACCACTTGTCGTCCGTCATTGATCACCATCGACCATCACTCATTGTTGTGACATAATCCTTCGTGTACTAATGTTTTAAATCAAAAGATTGTTTAAATTTTTTTTTTCACTTGTGGAACAAATGATTATACTTGTAACCTCCAGTTTATAATGGATTTTCTCCAACTGAGCTAGGCCCGTGGTTTTTTCTCGTTCTTTCTATGTAAAAACTTATGATGTATTTACTAGTTTTTTTTTCTTTCATCAAAGCATGTGTTGAATCTTTATACAATGCTAAGACGATAATCTATTAATCTAACGACATGAATCTTCTAGCATTCATCAGCTTGGCGTTGTCTGTGAGAAAAGATCATTACTACCACTAAGTACTTGTGAGAATTGATGCATGACCACCAGTTGCAACATTCGCAAAAACATAACATCCTGTTCCAACACTCATTATTCCAGAAGGCAATCACAGAGCCAAGGGCGTCAAGCCTCAGCATCCTCCCACTCTGGAAGGCATTAACCCGCAGATGAAGATGCCTAAGGTCCTTCTTTAGAGACCGAGTATGCCAGATGGAGGAATCCCAACACAAGATCCTCGAGCTCCTATGATAGTCGATGCCCACACACCCGGAAGGAGCTTACTCACCACTAGTTTAGCATCCAATAAGAAATACCCTACTCACCGAGTTATCTCCCAGTGATGAAACCATTCCTTTATCGAGGCAGGACACCGATCTTATCAACTTTACAAGTTCCACTCATTCATCTTGTGCATCTCACCTAGCCCCCAACGTGTAGTTGCTCCTGCTGATGTCATCTTTGATGAGATATGATGCTTAGTTTGGGACAAGTTCCCTTTGAATAAAAGGGATTGTTTGCCCGCTCGCTACAACTTACTAAAAATCATCTCCTTTGACGAAAACCATTCTCTAACACCCTATCCCAGTTGGCTACAACTTCAAACTCCCAAACATCAATGTATATGAAGGAATAACTGACCGATACGAGCACGTCGACCATTATCAAATTATCATGCACATTTACCGTGCCCCTGATGCACTTCTCTGTCAAGTGTTCTTTGTGAATTTCAAGGGTGAAGCTCAAATATCTTTCTACTTTCTCTCGAGAGGCACCATCAACTCCTTCAATGAGCTTGTCAAACTATTCGTAGAGCAATTCATAGCAAATAGAAGGATCATCAAAGATTCAACCCATTTATTCGGAGTTTGCCGGCATGAAGGGGAATCCCTCAAGAAATAATTCTGTAGGTTCTCCACTGAAGCCCGTCAAATCCCATGAGTGGATCCAGAGTTACTAAAAGTAACTTTTCTTGGAAGGCTCCGACCAAAATCTTTCTATTCATCACAAATGTGAGGGACAACACGCTCTTACACCGACCTTGTCCATCACTTGGAAGCTTAAATCTCTGCAGATGAAGTCATCAATGCAAACAAGAAATAATTAGGGTGATTGGGGGGGCAAGCTCAAGAATAACGTCGAGTATGTCGATCAAATCTCACAATGAAAAAAGTTCAGACTTTAGGAGAGTCGTGAGCCTCAATTAGAAAAAGAGTACATGCCACTCAACATGTCACATGTCAACATCTTAATGACCATCAAAGATGAAGAGGTCGTCAGGTGGCCAAGGCCATTAAAAAATCAAAATGGTGGAGATCAGTCTTAATATTGTCATTTCCACCAAGCGAAATGACATTCAACAGAAAGATTTTTTTCAAATGAAAGTACTTAAAGATCTGATAAGCCAAGATCACCCGAGTCACTACTTACAAGAACGAGGTGAAAGGAATCAGAAGAAAATCAAAGAACAACTCCAAATTATCTTATTTGAGTAAAAGTCTAGCATATAAGCTTCTAAATTTATTATAGCAAAATTTTTATGTTGCTTTAAATTTTAGTTCATTGAAATTTTCTTATTTTCTCACGAAAGATTTTTGTGTAGAAAGTCCCCTTAAGGTCAATCTGCACACAAGACCTCTACAAGGCCCATAGAAGTCGAGCCCAAGAGACAAGACCTAATGGTTTAATATGATACCCCTAGAAGATAAGCCATATAGACAAAACTCGATAGGACGCAATCATGCCTCCAGAATTCAAGCCCAGGAGGCAAAACTAGATGACAAAATATGGTACCCCTAGAAGTTGAGTCTAAGAGGCAAAACTTGATGGGAAGCTATCATGCCCCTGAAAGTCGAGCCCAACACGCAAAACTCGATGGAAAGATACGATACCCCTAGAAGTCGAGTTCATAAGGAAAGACTCGGTGGGAAGCTGCCATGCCCCTAGAAGTTGAGCCCATGAGGTAAAACTTAATGGGAAGATACGATACCATGAAAGTCCAACCAAAGAGGCAAAACTTAATAAGAAGCTACCATGCACCTAGAAGTCGAGCCTAAGCGGTAAAAATCGATGGGAAGATATAGTACTCCTAAAAGTCGAGCCCAACATGCAAGATTCGGCGGGAAGCTACACCATGCCCTTGGAAGACAAGCCTAAGAGGTAAGAATTGATGGAAAACTAGTAGTGAACAAGGTCATCATTAAAAAGGCTTGAAGAGAGCAAGTGGTTGATAGGAGCTCCACTCAAAGATATTGGAGGACTACAAGCCTCAGAAGAAACATGTTCATCAAAGTCCTCATAAGGTTACAAGCCTCAGAAAATACATGTACTCAAATAACTAAAAAAGCTACAAGCGTCATAAAGCACATGTACATCAAAGACCTCAAAAAACTACAATCCTCAGAAAGCACAGGTACATCAAAGGCCTCATAATGTTGCAAACCTCAAAAGGCACAGAAAAATTTCAAGCTGTTAAAATGCATAACCCAAAAATACACAAGCCTCAGAAGATCTAAACCTAAGATGATACAAATCTCAGAAGGCATAAATTTGAAAATTTACGTGATTATCTTTTATATAAAGTGCATGTGTTAACTTTACTAGCAGACTTCTGCAATTAAAAAGTCATAAAAACCTCAGTTAGAAACAATGTCAAACATGTACAAAGAAATACAATATCATCTACAAATGTTACATCTGATGATTAAAAAGCCAAAAGGGCCTTAGATTTTGAGTAACTCCTCAGAAGTGAGGCAAAAAATATCCCAGAAGAGGGCAAATCATAGATTAAAAGCTATGTCAAAATTTTTATTGCATCAAGAGAAACGTATTAATAGACATTATAAATCGATGATTACAACACTTTGATATATATAACAAAACATCAGTGAAAATTTTGGAAAAAGCAGAAACAAAGATGTCATTCAACTTCAACTTTCTCCTTGTCATCAGAAGTACGCTCTCATGAACTGCCTTCGGGCTAGAAGGGGGTCAGTTGGCTTCTGGATTAAAGAAGTCTCCTCAACAATCGCAGTCTTCTATTCTCCTCTTCAAGGATCAGCATCCTCTCTTAGAAAGCTTGTAATATCTTTGTGCATTGATCGAAGTTAGCTCGTGTCTACCTCAATTCTTCACAAGAATCCATAAATTCTTGGTGTTGCTAAGAGAGAGAAACTGCAATGGAGGATAAATCATCTCGACAGTTCGCCAGCTGATGTCCCAATTACAATATATCTATTGCACGAGAGTTATTCACCTTCTTGTCCTCGCCAAAGATGTGGTCAATCTCTAAAATCTTGTTCTTCAATGTTGTTAAAGAAAGGGCCAGCTCGCCTTCAAATGGTTTTGACATCGCCTCCTCAAAGTTTTGGCACTCTCTCTGGGTTTTGGTAGGGTGAGCATCTCAGAAACTAGAAAGAATACCACGAAAGAAAATCTCGGTGGTCCAGCTATACATGGTCAAGGATAACTTGCAGGACAATTTTCTCATGCTGCTCCACGAAAGAAAACCATGAAAGAAAATCTAGGCAAGGTCGATGATAACTTTCAAGATGGTTTTCTCCTGTTTTTCCATGAGAGAAGACCGCGAAAGAAAGTTATGGAGTTCCTACTTGGCATGATTGGGGATTACTTTCAAGATGGCTTTATCCTGCATCTCCACGAGAGAAGATCGTGAGAGAAAAGCTCGGAGGTCCTGCTGGGCAAGATTGGGGATAATATTCATGATAGTTTTCTCCTATTTCTCCATGAGAGAAAACAACAAAAGAAAATCTCATAGGTCCTATTGGCATGGTCAAGGATAAATTTGCAGACGACTTTCTTCTGCTTCTCCATGAGAGAAGACCGCGAAATAAAATCCTGGAGGTTCTGTTAGGCAGTAATGAGGATAACTTTCAGAACAATTTTCTCCTGCTTCTTCATGAGGAAACACCACGAGAGAAAATCCTTAGGTCTTACCGGGTACTGGGTAGGATCAGAGATAACTTTCAGGACGATTTTCTCCTACTTCTTTATGAGAAAGGATTGCAAAAGGAAATCCGGGAGGTCCTGCTGGGCAAGGTCGAGAATAACTTTTAAGACGATTTTCTCATGTTTCTTCATGAAAGAAGATAAGGAAAATCCTAGATCACCTGTCGGGCAATGATAGAGACAACTTTTTTTCTCCTCCTCCCTCTCCCTCTCTTGGGATTGAATTTATCTCCCTCAATTTCTCCTCTTTCCTTCTTCTCCCTTTTCTGAATTTCTACCCTCCTCTTGGCTTCTATTTATAAGCTCAAAAATCTCTCATATTGATGATAAAATAATTAAAATGATAATAAAAAAACTAAAATTTGCATTGATTCTCTTATTCTTCTAACTTCGAGCTTATGGCTTTCCACCTTCTTCATGTGTGTGTGTGCGCGTGCGTGCGTGTGTGTGAATGTTGTCATTTCCCTATCTTTGTCGATTTCGCGCCTCCCAACGCCAATCTTTTGCCTTCCCACCATCAGGCTCCCCATAAGAATCATGTGGTATAAAAGATATTTTTTATGAAGAAATGGTCGAACTAAAATGCCAATAAGTGCACTAACCAAGTTAGACGATAGCTTGTATAAAAAAGAATGACATAACATAAGCAATAATAGTTCACTCTTCACAAACCATCACTCTCAAAAAACTAATTAGTCTTCCAAAGTCATCAATTTTGACATCCCATGCAAACATGATATCAACAGTCTGCCTCTTTGTAAACAATTGTATTAAAGCATTTCTGTCACTACTTTCAATATTTGCTCTTCTTTCTTTCTGAATAAAATTAAATGCTCCAATTCTTACATCTATCATCGATTTCAGCACATCTCCTTTCAATTTATTGATGCCCTGTTTGAACCTCAAAAGATGTTGGTCACTTGGTTTTATGGAATGGTTATGACTTTCTATGAATTTTTTTAATCTTCCAATTACCATCTAAATCAACCTCATATTGAATCATAACTGGACAACCAGTCATAGTGTTTGATTTTGAAACTTAGCTTTAACATTAAAATTAGTCTTATTTTATAACCAACTTTAGTATATAAAAAGTCCATGGATTTTATATTCATTGAGTTGAGCCAATAACTTACATGATCCTTCCGCGCACTAAATCCAATTTTATGAGCATAACTGTCGTACAAATTATATGTCTCATGCTCATTGTGAACAATTATGTCAAATAGGATGTCTCCAACTGATTTATTAAGATTCTAGATTGATTCATTACGAACATCACATGGCTCGCCCGACTCGCAAGGCTGCGCATATACACAAAATAGTATAATATATTGTTTAAAACAAAACAAAATAATTGAAAAACATACTAAAAGCAAATAATATATGGAACCATTCATGTATTAAAACCAAAAATATAAGTAACAAAATCTCATACAAATGCCATTACACATTTATGTTATATTTCTGGAGCTCTATATCATGTCTTAATTGTAAAAAATATTGTGCAACTTATTTAGACCCTCCTTGTACCCTCCTTATACCCTAAACCCTACAAGGGAAATTTAAATGAAAACCATTGATACATGCAACAAAACATTTTTCAAATGTCATTTGACATTGTTTAAACTATTTTTATAGCACTACTTATTGTTTTAAGTGGAAAAATAATTCTTGTACTACCCCCCCCCCACCCCCCC
>NW_018164444.1:34797847-34799071 GCF_001263595.1 Phalaenopsis equestris | reverse complement strand
CCCCCCCCCCCCCCCCCCTGTACCTCAAGTTTAAAAGACCTATTTCAATGAGAAATCACCTATATGTGCTAACGAACAATACAAATGACACTACACGTTGTTTAAAATAATTCTACAGCACTACAATATGATCTAATTTAAAAAAAAAAATTATACCCTCCTTAAACCTCAGGCATAAAAAACAAAATTCATTGAGAAATCACAAATAAATGCAGCAAACATTGTTCAAATAACATCATACATTGTACAAAACAATTCTATACCTTTATGTAATGTTTTTACTGAACTATTTCACCTCTTCGTACCCTATTTATACCATCATGCTTCTAAGACAAAGTTCACTAAAAACAATGAGTATATTGAATTAATTAGCTTTACACATTATTCAAAACAAGAATAGAGAGTATATAGGTTCCTTTTTCTGTAAAAATAAGACTAGCATCTTTATGTGCTCATTTTTGCTTAAAAGGCATAGTTAAAAAAGAAAAACATCAATATATAAAACAATCGTAACTTTGCACACACATAAATGCGACCTCAAAATTTCATAAGCACTACAAATAACACCATTTAGATACAATAGAGGATTCAACATATAGAATTTATCGATGATTTTAAATCATCAACATCACTGTTGATTTTGCATCTCCGAGGTCTTCACTCCTCTTATTTGCCGCAACTTCTAATTTCAGGTCGTCGTTCTTTCTTTAAGTTTTGTATTCTAACTAAAAAATTTGAGATAAGTTTCATTTGATAAACCCTAAACCCTAATAGTCACAAATTTTCCTGCCCGAGCGCTGTCACATTGTTAAAATATTTGGGACGAGTCGGGCCAACGCGGCGAAGTCAAGCTCCGCATTTAGAGAGAGATATACTAATTTTCCGTTTTAAATGCGAGGCCCGATTTTTTAATCCACGCATCACGATTTCATTGGAGTCCAGATATAGATCTGCATTCGGACTCCAGTTTTAATATTTTTTCCATTCCCACGGCGTGAGTCTAGCCTGCACACCAAATAAAAATAAAATTTTCTTTCAGCTTGCGTACGAAGAGATTCAAAGCACAACAACATGTAAAAAGACTTTCTCGTCAACTAAGCTAGAAAAGCTCTGTGCATATAGGTGCATTTTTTTTTATACTTGTAGTAATTGACCACAAATGGTGAAAATCACACACACACACACACACACACAGAGAGATATATATATATATATATATATATA
>NW_018164444.1:34792724-34793532 GCF_001263595.1 Phalaenopsis equestris | reverse complement strand
TATATATATATATATATATAATCATATAAAAAATCATGCAAATAAAAAATAAATAAAATAAAAAAGAGAAGGAAGAGATCAAAATTATTGAAATTTACATGTATATATCAATTTCACCTATATGACAATATCAAGAAAAATACAAAGTGTTCCAGATTTTAATAATTTTAGAGAATAGTGTTTATTTTACCCCAAAATAGAGGGGCAACAAATACTCCAACAGATCTCGGGACAATTTTTTGAGCATGAAATGTTCAAACTTAAGAGTCATCCATAGCTTTGATTTCAACAAACTTATAGACAAACTAACTAGCTCAACAAGACGGACCCAATGTGTTGTGTTAACTTTGAAATTTAAAATGATCGACGACGAAGTGAAAAAATAAAATGACACGAGAAAAATCACACCAGAAAAGAGCACACAGATTTACGTGGTTCGGCAAATTGCCTACATCCACGGAGTTGCAGAGGATTTTACTAATTGAGGAATTTACACCGTTTGAACACAATAATAATTGTAGGAGAAAGTCTCACTTTCTCACTCTCTTCTTTTCTCTACACCGAGATACACCGAAGAGCACACCTTGCGATTCTACTGATTCGTATCCTTCAGCCCGTAAGTCTTCTTCCCCGTGCTTTGCGATACTTCCTTCACCAGCAAACCAACGCAGAACAGAGGAAGAATGAGGGAGAGCCGAATCTTGCTTTTCTTTACACTTGAAGTTCTATCCAAGAAGCCAAGAAAAAAAAAACCATTCCAGCATATTACGTGAAGAGAAAATAAAACCACTTAAATATAACCACCTGC
>NW_018164444.1:34788066-34791448 GCF_001263595.1 Phalaenopsis equestris | reverse complement strand
CATTCCAGCATATTACGTGAAGAGAAAATAAAACCACTTAAATATAACCACCTACAAGTTGCACTTTTTATCAAATGTAACTTCCTTTCAAACCACTTAAATATAACCACCTACAAGTTGCACTTTTTATCAAATGTAACTTCCTTTCAAACCACTTAAATATAACCACCTACAAGTTGCACTTTTTATCAAATGTAACTTCCTTTCCTTCTTTAATGGTGGCGGGACCCACCTTCCTTAGGCACAAGCAAATAGGCGGGAGTAGTTACAGAAATGACAAAAAAACATATATATTTATTATATTATAACTGGGCTCCACACTCAACACAATGATACCAAAATTGGTCTAATCCGAGTCAAATCAAGCTCAGATCAAGCCATTAAACTACTTTTAGAAGCTTTTTCGAACATATTTGGGAAGTCAAACGAATATCAAATCTGGTAAGTTTATAGTCCAATCGAGCGTCTCGACAAGACTAATCAAATGAACCCAAAATCGCTTAATTTTGACATTGCAAAGGCACTCGAATATTCATCAAATACCATCTAATTAAGGGAATCTCATCGGACCGTCTGATTAAACTGGTTTATATTCCTTCATTAATTGCAACCGAGACTATAAATAAAGTCATATTCCTCTCTTGAAAGAGAGAGGAAAGCTTGAAGCCTACAGAGAGCTTGAAATTTGGAGAAAGAGCAGAAGTCCAGCATCACTCCTGCAACCGTCGATTGCCACCAACCACCATCGAAGATCACTCACTGACAATCGTCATCACCATCGACCGCCCCTCATTCCTTGGGATAAGATTCTTCGCGCATCAATATTGTAGATCGAAAGATTGTGTATCTTTTTCCGCCTGTGTGACAAATGATTATATGTCTAACATTCAGTTTGCAGTGGATTTTTTTCAACTGAGCTAAGCTCCATAATTTTTTCTCTTTTTGGATTTTTCACGTAAGAACTTCTGGTGTTTCTACTAGCTATTTTTTTTTTTTTATCTGAGTGTATGCTGAATATTTGTACAACGCTAAGAAGATAGTCTATTACTCTAACAACACCAATCTTCAATCACACATCAGGCATAAAAACAAGTTGGAACACACGTATTTCAATCCACATTTACTAATATATCACATTAACATGCAGACAAATTTACATGAAAAGAGGTTAAGAGCTATGGACCAACAGCAGTAGATATTGACTCATTTTAATTTAATCCATTGAAGCATGCACAATTATATAAGGAACATATACTGTCAGCAAGCATCCAGAATTCATAAAAGTTAACTCTCCACCATCATCCTCACTGCAAACCACTGAAATCTGGCAGAATATGGAGGAGGAATCAAACTCCAACAATTTAATCAAATTATTTTAACAATCAATAACATACTAAGCGCAGAAGACTAATATTATCCATTAAAAACTAACGAAAAGACAAAATAATAAAAGTAAAGAAAAATTACTGCTGTGCAGGTTTCCAATATATAAATACTTCCTTAACAGTGACGATGAAGGGGGTGAGTCCACTTAGTTTGAAGAGATGAGCTTTCTCAAGACTTACTTTCCATGCTTCTGCATGATTCTGTGTCAGTTAGGTTATGGTGTCTTGAACATTCTTATGAAGATTGCCATGCAGCAGGGTCTCAGCCACCATGTCTTGGTAGCATACCGCCATCTCCTTGCCACGGTCATCTCCGCTCCAGTTGCTTATGTTCTTGAGAGGTCTTCGAGCTTTACTTATTCCATCATTACTAATTAAAATATATAGATTGTTCCAAACTTATTTTAATGATTTCTGTATGTGATGCAGAAAACAAAGGCCTCCACTTTCGCTGTTGATTCTTGTAAAGATATTCTTGCTTGCGCTGGTTGGGATTACAATACAACAAAATATTTTCTTTGCTGGACTTGGATACACTTCTCCAACGGTGGCTGGTGCCTTGAGCAGTGCGATTCCAGCTTTCACATTCATCCTGGCTGTGCTAATGAGGGTAGGGAAGAATCAGTCATAGTTCAGGTTTTTTTTTTTCATACAGAAGCATAAGAGTGTCATAAATTTTCATGCCTTACCATTAAGTATGAGGTTCGGTGAATAACAGACGTAAACTATGTTTTTAACTAATTCTGACTTACAATGAGTGGATTAAAATGTAAAATGGACGGTTACTTTTATGTTTTTTTCCTTGCAGAATGGAGAAAGTGAGAATTAGAACTGCGAAGGGGAGGACTAAAATCTTGGGTACATTAGTCTGTGTAAGTGGAGCTTTGGTATTCACCTTTTGGAAAGGTCATCTATTAAAGGGATTTGTTAAGAGGCCCTTGATAGTAATCCACGGAAGCCATTTCCGCAATGGTAAGGAGGCTGTTAATGAGGATTGGGTCAAAGGTTCACTCGTAATCCTCACCGGCCAGATTATCTTTTGTACATGGATTGTTTTTCAGGTAAAAAATCAAATAATTTGCTCACCTAACTATTTTTGCAGCTTCATGAGATCTTATGCTTCCTCTACTTTCTGATTCGGTTTCTTCAGGCCATTAAAGAACAGAAACAAGTGCAAGAGAACAAGTGCAAGAGAAAGGATATGAAAAAAAAAAAAAATTAAAGCGCTTAAACTAAGTGATTTTTGCTTCAAAATTAAGCCACAATGTTGCAAATAAAATATGAAAAATAAAAGAATAAAAAAAAGACAACTGACTCGCATGATATTAACTTCAGAGATTTGTATATGGTCAAATATTGCAGGGGGTAGTTTTCGAGGCATACCCGGCAAGATTATCACTGAATGCTTTGATGTGCTGCTTTGCATTCTTGCAATCTTTAGTGGAGGCTCTCATATTTGAAAGAAACAAATCTTGTTGGCAATTGGGTTGGAATATGCAACTCGCTGCTGTTATCTACTCCGTAAGACTTATAATAGACTATTGTTTTTGTGATGAGCTTATTTAGTCTATTAATGCATGCCATAAAGTATTTAATTTTGCATGACAGATGGTCACACATTTCGTTTTTGTTTGTTGAATTCCAGCCCCTGAATTCGCAATTCACGTGAATTAGATTATTGTTTTGATGATTAAAAACAAAGACATGAATCACAAGTATGATGTTTTGTACACTGTCTTAATTTGAAGTAAAATATTTTGTAAATTTGCTTCTTTGCAGGGGGTTGTGATATCATTCCTAGCTTATAATCTACAAGTATATTGCACAAGTGAGAAGGGACCTTTCTTTACGGCCATTTTCTATCCTCTAATGCTTGTCATCGCGGGCATCCTTTCCGCAATACTTTATGCTGAAAGACTACACTTGGGAAGGTAGGCTTGTAAAATAGTTGGATATAGTTAGATATATATATATATATATATATATATATATATATA
>NW_018164444.1:34761639-34788031 GCF_001263595.1 Phalaenopsis equestris | reverse complement strand
GTATATATATATATATATGTATATATATATATATATATGTATATATATATATATATATGATCCATCCATGGGAATCATTAAGAGCTTTTTAACTCCTATGGAAAGGGAGAAAGGAGTTCCTTCTACAGTTTACTTTCGGAAGGAAGTCTGTGAGATTATTTCATTTTTGCATATTTATCCGTCAAATATATTCTTAATCAGTTGAATAGGTGAATTATCTTTTAAGTTAAGGATAAGCAGAGGCTTATAATCAAAATGCTTTGATCAACGGTTCTAAGACCAGACCTATTTACGCTAATCTGAAGTCAATCATTTAACATATAAACCATGAAATCAGAACTAAGCTCAATTACTAAGTGAGTGATGTGACAAACGCGCCTTAATTTTTTGAGCTGACCCAAGATAATCACATTCACTTCATGTTGAGAGGTTATTGTGGGCCCTAGTTAGGCCTCATTTGGTCGAATTACTGCATCCTAAAGTGTGTTTATGGGTTTTATGCTAGTGGGTTGACAAGGCATAGACTGACTTTCCCAATTTGAGTGTTTAAAGAGTTATTTTTCACTCTTTGGCCCAACACAAATTACAAGCCATTTCAAGAAGTCAAATGTAGGTCAATTAAATTTTCACCCAAGCCCAATATAATACCGCCATACATTTTTCTCATTTATTTTTACTACATACAAATATCTCTGCATAGATATATGAATTCTTCTTGTCAGAACTACAATTTTTGGGCCAAATCCAACTCAGATAATTTAGAGGGCCTATCTTTGACACCATTCAGGCTAACTTAGGGCCCGTTTGGGGCAGTTTATAAGTGCGGAACGCCGCCTTTCTGTTTGTTTCTCACGTTTGAGACGCGTTTCTAAAAACAACGTTTCTTATTTTGTATTACATGTGGACCGCGGGTATATCCCCGCGATCTGTGTTGGAAGGTTGCGTATTACTCCGCTACCCTCGCGATCGATAGCTCTACCTGCCCTAATCGCTCCCTCTCGGCATTATTTATCGCGATCGAGAGCTCTGTCCTAGCCACTCCTTATTTGGTATTCCTTCCCTTCACGATCGACAGCTCTGTCGTAGCCACTCCCTCTTCTTCGGTATTCATTCTCTTCGCGATCAATTGAGAGTCCAGGTTGCATCGATGATATGACCAAGCGTAGGGAAGGAAGTAAATAGCGGTTTTCTCCTTTCGAAATACGAGCCAGTAGGAGAGTAGGGCAATCAGAGGAGAAGCTTTTCCCTTCTTCGACGCCCTTCTTCGACGGCGAAGCGGCGAAGCCCATGAGAAGCGATTTATGAGTGGGTTGGCGCAGTTGCTGGGACAAATACAAACTTTCTCCTCCCTTAGAAAGGAGGAAGATTTACATAAGTAACACTCAATCCTTATGCATTTTTCCTTTCTTAAATCATCAATTTTTCCATGCAGATCATCTTACTTGTGCAAAAGAAAATATATTTCATATTTAAAAAATTAAAATGATGATATTTTTTATTTGATATAAAAGAGTTGAGTGGTATAAATATAAAAAAAAGGAACTTTAGATATATGTAAATACATAGGAATTTGATGATATGTATGTAAATGCTTCAAAACTACATAGGTACTACACAAGCATTTTACTTTGGATTTTCTGTTTTAGTTAGAGCTGAGTTCAAATTTGTTGAAATTGTTACTTTGTTTGGGTTACTTTTAGGGCATATGAGTGATGACATAAATTTTTCAAATTACAAGTGGTTAGTTGAGATATTACACTAGAATTTTTGAATTGAAATTTTCTTTTCGTATATGGATTTACAAGAAACCTTAGAACAAATCTAGGTGTTATCTTTTTCTTCTAGTCGAATTTTATTTGGATAGTATTTTTGTTCGTCTTGCTTGAGA
Organism: Phalaenopsis equestris; assembly: GCF_001263595.1. Classification (NCBI taxonomy): domain Eukaryota; kingdom Viridiplantae; phylum Streptophyta; class Magnoliopsida; order Asparagales; family Orchidaceae; genus Phalaenopsis; species Phalaenopsis equestris. The sequence goes on along the minus strand of NW_018164444.1, from coordinate 34,786,143 downwards.
GAGAAATGAGTTTCAAGATTATGCTAGAGAGATTCTTGAAATGCTAAATTTGAGAAAGTAAAATTAGTCTTGTAAAGTCGAGATACTGCATATTGTGCAAGAATCATGCAGAAACCTTCCCTTGAATTTTCTAAAGCTAGTGTTATAATTTTTTAAAAAAGTACGGATGTCTAAGTATGCATCAACATTGATGTTATTAAATCTGATGAAAATGTCTGTGATAATTTTCTAAAGCTAGTGTTGTCATTTTTTAACTCAACTCTTTTGTGCTTTCACGTCTTAACATTTGAACTTTAATTTTATTGAGAAAATTACAAATTTTGCGTGACAGATTGTTCATTTAACTAAAAAAGTAATAATCTGTTTACAAAACACAAGAACCAAACAGTTAAACAATTTATCCAGAACAGGGGCAAAATAGTCATTTATCCAGAATCAGCTGTTTTTCAAACGTACAAACCAAACAGCCAACCAGCTTATCTGAATCAGCTGCTCATTAGCAGATTATCAGGATAAAATGTTTATCAATAGAAGCTAGATAAGTTACAATTGCCCCAAACAGACCATTAAGTATGAAATACTAGAATTGGCACTAAGTTGTCATTTTACACGCTTGCTTATCTTTTGAAGCATATATTTGCGAGGTCAAGTTCCTCCTTTTCCCCCAATTAAATAATATAATAAAACTTATTGATTATTTTTAAAGAAGGTTGTAGATGCCGATAAACTTGGTTGATATGCAGGCCATCTTAGCATATATTGATTAACATCTCAGGCTTAAAACTAAAATGTCATGGGCTCAAGGCCTTGTATATGTAATGTGCATGCATTTACCATTAAATTGTCTCAAGAAAACTGACCAATTTGATAAGAATTTTAGAATTTATTGTTAAAATCCCACATCTTTTTTTTGGGGGGGCGGGGGGTGTTGAGATTTGCATACTTACATACAAGGATGGAGAAAAAAAGATTTTTTTAGAGGGAGCACAAATTAATAATTCAATCAAACTTTTAATCTTTTTTTATTCAAACTTGAGTTGGGCATTGAGAATTTTTAGAAAATTTTAAATATAATAATTAAAATGGCATTAACAATAAAAGTTATTTTTCAAAGCTAATGTTAGTGTATTAAAAATAAATTTAAGATTTACATAAGACTTTTAATAATCAGGAAAAATAATTCTTTTAAATTATATTATTCATATAAAATGAAAGAACTTATTTTATGTCAATAATTGTTCAACATACTATGACAATAACAAGAAGCCTTTATTACACTAAGGGGTTGTTAGGTAGCACAATATTAACAGGATTTAACCATAAATTTCACCTAAATCTAGCCAAACACCAAAAAAAGGAAACCCCAAATCCAAGTCTCCGTTAAATCCAATTCTCTCCCATTCCTTCTGTTTCTCCCCCGTTCCAACTCTTCTGCGACGTAAATCCGGATTTATCAAATCCAATTGTGAGGCTGATTACATGGATTTATTTCGTCGTTGCTCGCATGCTCCAAGTCCGTCGCGAGCTCATGAGATTTCGAGAATTTCATAAAGTTTACTAAAATAAATCTGCAGTTGCAGCCAAACACCCCTCCTAAGTGGGGTTAGTTACATGAATACTTTTTCTTCCGTGTGTTCTATTGAGTGTCTTATTTCATTTAACTCTACTAAATTAAGATCAATTTTTATACAATATGTCCAAATCTTTTTAGGTTTACCTCTGCCTTTCTTAAACATCTACCCTCCTAACAAGATCATCAGCTAATCAACGTTTAATGCGACCAAATCATTTAAGACGATTCTCTCTAATCTTGTCTGTCAATGGAGCTACACCACTCATCCAACTTAGCATTCTTATCTCAGCAAGACTCAACTTAGTTTAATGTTTCTCTTTTAAACATCATGATTTTGCACCATAAAGCGTTGCAGGCCTCACCACATTCTTATAAAATTTTCATTAAAGTCTTAAGCAATACTTTTCTATCACACAATAGGCTCAATGCATTCCTCCATTTCAACCAACCAATTTGCATTCTACAATAATATCCCCATCTATATCACTATCACTTTGAACAATAGCCCTGATCCCCACCTATATCACTATCACTTTGAACAACAGACCCGAGATATCTAAAACGTTTGCACATTTTAATTATTTGGTCACCCATAGTTACAACTTTGCAATTAGATCTATCATTAATGAAATTACATTCCACATATTATTTTTTAGGTCTACTCAAACAAAGGCCTTAAACTCGAATGTAAACCTCCATAATTCAAGTTATTCTTGAACTCTTTCTCTAGTCTTATCCACAAGAAGAATACCAACAGCAAAAAAACATACACCAAGGCACATCCTCCTGTAAATAGGGGTGTAAATGAGCCGAACACGAGCGAGCCCAGACTCAGCTCGTATTCGGCTCGTTTATATTTCGAGCTCAAAAAGTGTGTTCGTGTTTGGCTCGTTTGTTTAGCGAGTCAAACACGAGCTGTTCACGAATAAAGAGTCGTTTTGAGAACCATAATCACGTAACCATATGATGTTAAGGGTTGGGGCAAGATTTTAAAAAAATTGTTTATATTAAAACATCATTTGAATTTAATTTAATAATTTTTATTCTATTTTTTTAATTAATACTTTTAATTGATTATAAATCTTTGTAGCCTTTAGTTAATTAATTTTTTTAAAAATACTACTCATGCTTGTCAGTCGTAAGTTTCATCTGGTCTCGGATTCGATTCCCCCCGAGTGTAGGGTATGATACTTGAATTTATAGGCGCATGAGAGATAATCGGGGATCGTAGAGCCGAACACGAGTTGTTCGCGAACGAGCCGTTTGCGAATAACGAGCCGTTTTGACAACCCTACCTGTAAATGTCCAGTAAGAGCATCCATTACTAAAGCAAAAAAATATGAGCTTAAAGCCGATCCCTGATGTTATCTGACTGAAATAGGAAAATACCCGGTCAATCCTCCCTCTATTCGAACACAAGTAACAACTCTAGAATGCATACCTTTAATGAGTTGAACGTAAGTAATATCAACACCCTTTTTTCTAGAACTTTCCAATAAACTCTCTTGGAATCTTATCATAAGCTTTTTCTAAATCAATAAAAATCATATGTAAATCTTCCTTACTCTCTCTGCACTTCTTCATCAAACCTCTCGATAAATGTATAGCTTTTACAACAGACTTGCCCGACATAAAATTAAACTGATTATGAGAGATTTGTATCACGTCTTAACCTATGTTCAGTTACTCTCTCCAATAATTTTAATGTATGACACATTAACTTAATTCATGTATAGTTTGCACTCTTATGCGTCATATTTATTCTTAAAAATGAGGACCAAAATACTCTTTCTCCACTCCTCAGACATCTTTTTAGTTTTTAAAATAATAATAAAGAGTTCAGTAAGTTAAGAAACTCTTAAATCTTCCACATTTCAATTGGAATATCATCAGATATTACTGAATTGTAACCCATAGTTTTCTTTAAAGCCTCATCGACTTCCTTTTTTACTAATGTGACGGTAAAAATAATAAAAAATTTATTATCATTAACGATATTAAGATTATTAAGATCAATCGTATTTTCAGAAACTTCATCGAAAAATTTATCATAATATATCACCCACCTATATTGAATATATTCCTCTGAGAAAAATAGTTCTTGATTTTCATATTTAATACACTTTACTTTTCTTCTCTCTTTATTTGATCAATTTATATATATATTTTTTACATTATTTAGTATCTAATCTATTATGAAGATCACTAAAATCATAACTCTTAGCGTCACAAATTGTTCTCATAGACTCCCTACGTGTCTTATTCTTTTCTTAGTTTATAATAAATTTTCTTATATTTTATTTATTCTTGAATATTATTATTCCACCACCAATTATTTTTATTTATAAAAATTTTTCTTTTTGATTCTACAACTATATGTTTTATCATTTATTTAATAGTGTTTATTATGTTATCACACATACAACTTGTATCTTCATGAACATCCTAAATTTTAAAATCTTTAAATTTGCTCGTAAAAATAATTTTATTTGTTTTTTCGGTGCCCCCACCTAATTGTATAACAATATTTCATTATATTTTTATATTCTAACTTCTCATCGTAAAATCAAGAACTAATAATCGATCTTGAGTACTTAAATTTTCAATTAGAATGACCTTACAATCATTATATTTTCAAAGATCTATTTTTTTCATCAGAAAATAATCAATTTGTGTTTTATTAAATCCATGCTTATAAGTAATGATATGTTAATCTTTTCTCTTAAATAAAAGTATTAGAAATAATAAAATTATAAGCTAAAGCAAAATCTAATATAATTTTATCTTCTTCATTAATCACTCCAACACCGTAGCCACCATGAATATTTTTAAAATCTTCTATTACTCTACCAATATATCCATTTAAATCTCTTCTAATAATAATTTTTTTTCAAGTTATATCATTTGTATTAATTCATCAAAGTTATTCCAAAACTTTTCTTTTGAAGCTATATCTAAACCTACTTAAGAAGCATAAACACTTATAACATTAAAAATTTCAATATCAACAATAATGTTTAAGACTATAATTCTATCTCCAAATATATTAATTTTTATCATATTATCTTTTAAACTTTTATCTATAATTACACTTACATCATTCCTAGTATGACACATACTTGAATACTAAAATTTAAAACCTAAGCTATCAATCTTTTTAGTTTTTCTTCCAACCTATTTAGTTTCTTGAATACATAAGATATTTATCTTCCTATGAATCATAATATCTACTAATTTAATTAATTTATCTCTGAGAGTACTTATATTTTGAGATCATATCCTAATATTAATTTGATGGACTAGTATCTATCATAATGTGAAAACCCTTACTTATTTGACACTACACCAGAGAGCTCGTGCAGTGGCCATTGCATTTTTTTCACTTTAATTGCGTCATATAAGAGGACGCCCTAACATTTTATATAGTAATTTAAAAGATTTATGTCATGACTTTTCAATAAAAAAATTGAAGTTGGCTATCGACTTAACACAACCCTTCACTCTTCGCGTCTGGGGCTTGAGACCCGGCAATGGTAGTGTTCGATAATTGTTCCACATACTATTCTACATAAAATAATTTTATATTTACATTTTATATGAACTTATCATATCTTATTTTTACACTTCAGTAATAATTTTTCTGTCTTGATTTTCATCCCAAATGCGAAAAAATCTAATATACTGGCAAATTACTTTTGTAGTAAGTTTAACGATTACTTTTCATTTCAGTGAGTCGAATTAGCTGGTGCATGGCCCTCAATACCTTCTTTTATATGTGTTATTTGAACCTGGTGCCTCATGGTAAGAAACTACATCTTCAACCATTATGTCGAGAGTAAGTACGCCCACATATAAAAATGACAACTTAGGTGTTAGATGTATAAATAGATAATAGTTGTGTCGTGTGAATGGAAATACAGCTTTTCATTATTTCAACACCACTATCTTCCATGGTTGCCTTGCCTCTTATCCATCTCAATCTTTTTTTTTAATGAAAATATTAGTGTAGAAGTACAAATTGACAATCTAATATAGAAAAAAAATTCTAGACAATAGAAATAGCTTCTATGATCTTTACCAACTGCAAAAAAATTTCTTTTTTCCTTTACCTGGAAGAAAAATAAGGCATCACAATTCTTTGTTTTTCATTATAATTATAATTATATTTTTTTTATTTTTTATGATTGCAGTTTGATTGGGGCGATCATCATAATCATAGGCCTTTACTCTGTCCTATGGGGAAAAACCGAAGATGGCATAGACGAAGGAAAGAAGAAAGAAAAGAACTATGCAGAAAAGGGAATACAAACAACTACTCAAAATTTAACATCACCAAATCGTGCAAATCATGTATAGTAGCTGGATTAAATAACTTAAAAAGATGGATTGTATAAGAACCCTACTTTTCATTAGGAAGATTGTAGAATAGAAACATATAATGCAGTCCTTTATGGCCCATTCATATCACAGAGTTTGTCTTAATTCACTGCAGATTGAACAAAAATGTGTTCGCCAAACACGTGAAACAAAAAATAAAGACAACTAAAATTTATGTGTGCGAGCTCACCAAGCACTTGAGGAACTACTCACCAAGCACTTAGGAACTGCCAGGCCGGCGGATGTGATCCTAGCAGCAACTTTTTGGAAACCCTAGTCCACCGTCTTGAAATCAGGATCCTTGCACAGAATAGTCCCGTAACACATTATTCGGAATCTGCAGATTCAATCCAGTCCAAATTGAAATCACTTATTCATACCATTAGAAATCTAATATCGCAAATCGAACTCCAATTAGCCCATAATAGTGGCAATAAACAGAGCGGCAACTCAAAAGACGAGTCCATATTTCCAAATTGGGATTAATTTCGGCAAACTTATGATATAGAAAAAAGAGTAGTTTGACCTTTGTGAGATCGGAGCTGAAGAAGACGGGAAGTCAGAAATCGATTGTGTGCAGAGGAAATTTTCGGGTAGAGTTAAGCGGAGATATGGTCACAGAGGAAGGCAAATTGATTCAGGGGCTGTGACGAGATTTTTAATTAAAATGGATTTAGTAATTTCCATAAATTTGGATTTACTAAATCCTGAGTTGATTAAATTCGAAATACTTTTTTGGGTGGCTAGGGCTGTCAAAAAACTCATTGTTTAATTAACGAATGAGTCGAACACGAATAAATTTTTAAAACTCGAATTATAAAAGAGCCGAACACGAGCGAAAGCTCGAATTATAAAAGAGTCGAGCACGAACAGCTCTTTATTCACTCGTGATCAGCTCGTTTTAGCTCGAAATAAAAAAAAAATTATATAATTATTTATGTAATAATATATTACATATATTATTAATATAATGATATATTATATATATATTTATATCTAAGTTTAAATTATTACTTCTCGTTTTATAATGTGGTTATGTGACTTTTTTTGCATACATTTGGTTCAGGTTTGAATTCAGTACTTTAAATCTATTTTTTAAGTTTAATTTTGACGAGCCAATTTTGAACCGAATACGAGCTGAACAAGAACATTGTTAAAGAGCCGGTTCCAAACACAAGCCGATTTTGAACATGAACAATTTCGAACAAGTCGGACACGAGCCAAGCCTGAGGTCACTCAAACTAGGCTCGTTTACAGCCCTATTGGCAATGGACTTACTAAATCCAGTAAAAAAGTTTCACAAGTTTCATGGAATTTAAAGCCGTTACAGTTATAGGACTGAAAACAAAAAAATTATGAACTTAAATCCTCACACTATGAACTTAAATACGTCAATTCACATGATTTAGTAAATCTTGGATTTACAGCTTAAATCAATGAAATCCGGATTTAACAAATTTGCGTCTTTATTTTGTCTAAAATGATCGTCTTGGCAAGATTTTACTTACATCCCACTTAAATCCAGAAATAAATTGGTTGCCACAGCCTCTTAGGCCTTTATGTTTTGAAGATTTATTTGCATACCACTAGTTCTTATTTGTTTATAAATCTAACACCTCAAGTTTAATTTTTACCTTTATACCACCCAAATCTTTCATATTATATAAAAAATATCACTATTATAATTATATTGATATTTTTCTTGTAATATGAGAGATTTGGGGGATATAAATATTAGATGTGTTAAGAATTGGTTGATATGTATGTAAATGCTTGTTTATTTTTAGAGATTTACATAAGTACCACTTAATTTTATGTATGTATATAACAATTATACTTTAATTTTTACATATAAGTCGTGTATATTTTATTTTTAAAAAATTAAAATAATAATATTTTTGATGTGATAGGATAGATTTGAGTGACATAAATATAAAAAATAAAGTTTAGGTGCTAGATATGTAAAACACAAGAATTGGGTGATCTGCATGCAAATGAATGTCTTAAGGTGGTCACGTTTAAAAATAACTTGTAATTTCTAAAAAATTGTACTTAACAAGGCATCAAGCAAAATTTAAAATTGCTCACCGATCCAAAAAAAATCAATTGACTAATAACTCTGCCAAACTTTCACTATGATGTTATTTAGCTCTCTATATCAGTGGTGTACAGTAAATCAAATACGGTGACTTCATAATTCTGATCTTTAGTAAATCAAATACTATGTCTACATAGGACGCCAGGTAAGTTACTCTTTCAAAGAGATTCATCATTGCCCTATAAACCTCTATGCTGGATCGAAATCCCAAGAAGAAAAACAGTCAGTAGCTATTCTTATAAAAAATAATCATGGCAGAAGCAAGAAGTTCTTATAATAATTGTATGCGAGGAGGCAATAGCATCTCATTGCTGTTTATGTTTCCATATATCAAAGTTAGCTTTGATTGCCCTATTAATGGCCAAAATGGTAGTATTGGCACAACTGATTTGTCCCCCATATCTTCTAGCATTTCTTTCTTTCCAAATAATGTAAAAAAAGAAAATGTACTAGGAGAATATAGAAGCTTCTCCCAGTCCTAAAAATATTAGCCATAGTTGATGCGTAATCTAGAATTTGAAGAAATTTGAGACTAGGGAGAAATGTGGAAGTCCGTGATAGCCACCGTTTCAGGAAATAGGCGGTTCACAGATTTATTACCAGCATGATACAGCGAGCAAGTAGTGTCTGCTGGAATGTTTCTGAAGATAAGCAAATCAACAATTTTTCAGGGGTTTGTGAGCTCCTAACGAAGAGTAAACAAAGTATCTAAATCCAAACGTTTTATGCCAAATTTGATTGCGCCAATCCGCACTATTAGTATTAGGCTGTAGTGATTCACATATCATTTAAAATGATGGATTGTCCATGCTTTTCCATCTAAGACAGTCAAATTGATTATGAGTGAGGATAAGAGAAATGTCATAACCATCTAGATGATATTAGTCTAACGAGTAAGTTGAGAGTATCTACCTAATAGAAATCAAGAATATCAAATGAGAGACTATCTAACAAATCAGAAAGGCCTTTGTCATTGCTCTAGTGATCCTACAGGCGATTAATGTTGCTGCCATCTCGAACTGTAAAGAAAAAACTAGAATTGTACCAATGAGCAATGTAAAAAAGTTTTTTTTCCCAAAAATGATCCTCTTTTGCTTTTTAAATTCGAGAAAGATAAATAATTACCTTTATAAACCACCTATCAATAGAATCTGCACCATTGGCAATATGAAGAATTAGCTTGATCATAAAAAAGAACTTGGATGGACCCAAGGCCTAGGCCACCCAATTACTTAGGTTTGCAAATTGGGTCCTAGGAAACAGCAAGCATTTTCTTGGCAGAGATAGAGCTATGGAGCAAAAATTTGAAACACCAAGTATGGATCATCTTAATGCAATCTTTGGGAAGAAAAATATTACAAACCTTGTACAAAATGATGCCCAAAATAGAAAATTTGATTAATTGGTATCTGCCAGCCAAAGAAAGAGTTTTCACCTTCTACTCATACAAAACTAATCTATCGTTGTCAACCAACAGCTGAAAGAAGGTAAACTTCCTTCTATGTACTAAAACTGTGATACCAAGGTAAATGAAATGAGGCTGAAAGATATTAGAACTGATGATGTTTCTTAAAGAAGCAGTGTTAGTAATAGTCTTAACCAAGGTTTTGAAAACTGAATCGAATATTGAACCGGTAATGGAAGAAGTTCATGGTTTAAAGGTTGAATTGGGTTAGAACCATGGGTTGAACCGAACGAAATAATAAATCATAAATTTATTTAAAAATAATATAAATTATGTAATAATAACATAATTGATTCTTTAAGAAGTTTGTTACAAAGAATAATATGACATAGTCCCACGTCTCAAATAAAATAAGACATAATAATAATAATAATAATAATAATAATAATAATAATAATAATAATAATAATAATAAAAAATTATTTAGAAAAATATTAATCTCAAAATAAAAATATCAATATTAATATTCACAATCTTATCTTATTGAAGATTTTTTTTTTTTTTGATGAAAATATACTTTTTTACTAAAAATGATATATTATTAAGAATATTTCATGAAAAAATTGTATGAACTTTATTAATCGCAAAATAATTTTTTTTTTTGTTTTACATATTAAATTGATTTATTATATAGTAACCTTTTTTTATTAAATTGTTTATTCTATTTTGTAAATAAATCTATCAAATTTAATAATTAATAAGTTTCATGTGCAATATTTATGGTTATAACTAAAAATATTTTTTTCTCATACTTTCATTTGTTTTAGTCCCACATCTTAAAAATATATTCAATGTTGATCTTTAAGGGAGAAGTGTAGAAAGAAGGAACAAAGTGAAATAATTTCATAAATTTAGACATCTTTCAGGATAGGTGGGCCCTTAATATTAAATAATATGTTTATTTTATTGTTATATTGGTCCTTAGTCCTTACAACTTAGCGATAAAAAATTGGTTTGGACCTCACACAAAATTCCAAACCCAACAAGCTCTTTTAAATGGTTTAGGTCGTTGACCAATGAAGCTGTGGTTTTAGCTTGCCCAGAACTCGAACAAATGTGATATGACTTTTTTCAGCATTTATATTGAGATTAAAAACATGGTAGAAAATTTCTAACATTATTTTCAAGTTGGAAGGATTGAAGGATTTTCACAGTCAGTTTTTTCCAAAAATGATAATATCATCGACATATAAAATGTGGGAAATAGCAAGGTTTTGATTCTGAGTCATAAAAGTAAAGTCACCCTTAGTAATGAAAGATTCCAAGAGGTTTTTAGCCCGCTTAGAACCGCAAAACCAGTCGGTTCACGGTTAAACCAGCTGGTTCGGTCCGATTTTTTAAACCACGGTCTTAACAAAAGTGATATGACTTTTTTCAGCATTTAAAATGAGATTAAAAGAATGGTAAAAAATTTATAACATCATTTTCAAGTTGGAAGGATTTTCATGTTCAAAAAATGCTAACATCATCAACATATAAAAGGTGGGAGATAGGAAGGTTCATATTTTGAGTCGTAGGAGTAAAGTCACCCCTAATAATGAAAGATTCAAAGAGATTAGAGAAACCATCCATAAAAACACAAAAGAGGTAGAGTCCTTATTAAAACTATTAAGGATCTCATTAATGAGGATGATATTGTTGATAGCCAACTTATTTGAAATAAAATTAGCTTGTGTTTCATATATATTATGGTGAAAATTAGATTTAAGCGTCTTGGAGAAGATTTTTACAATGGATTTGTAGAGAGTGTTGCATAATGATATGGATATGTGCTCTGAAGGGATTGTACATGAGTGTATTTGGGACTTAGGATAACATTAATATCCTTAAGAGAGTTGGGAAGCTTAGAATTATTAAAGAACAATCTTATTTCCCTAAAAGTTGTCAATGATATTTACGAAATTCAGAGGTGAAATCATCCAGCCCTGGGGCTGAGTTCAATGAAACAGTAAGATAGACTGTTTGATCTCTTCCTCAGTAACCAAGAGAGTCAATTGAGGGAGAAGAAAATTGAATAATGAAGTACCATAATGAACGATGACCCAAGTATTGTTAGGATCAATACATGCACCATATAAGTTTTTAAAGGAATCCACAACCAAAGATGCACTGTCGACATGACTGATGAAAGAACCATCAAAGGAAGAGATGTAAGAGATTAGGTTTTTATTTTCCCTCCCTTTAATCTTAGAAAACATAAATTTGTGATCATCCTCACCGTCTTTTAGCCAATGATCTTTTGCTCTATCGGCATCTCGAGAAGCATAACATGAAGAGAATGTAATTCAAGGTATGACGACGTTGAATGTATTGAGGATAGCTACTACGGTGAGAGATAAATTGATTTTAATTTTAATAGTATTCTGAATGGATTTATTGAGATAAGAATCTGAATTCCAACTTGACAAATTAAGTATTTTTTAAGGCTTTTAGCTTCTGCATAAGAGAAAAAGATAGGTCTATCTTGGAATCTAATGGACAAAATATTAATTATCAAGTTTTTGGTAATCATAAAGGTACATCTAATAATTTATAAAAATAATTATATATGATTGGGGGAACTCAGGATGAGAGGATAGTGATCAGAGCATTAGAGGACACAGCTAAAATATTGAGGGAAAGTCTTAAGCCAAGTATCAGAAGAAAAAACGTTGTACCAGCTTGCAAGCGATAGGTTTATTCTTTATGAGATACACTTTAAGCAATATAAGAAATCCCAATATGGAAAAAACATTCATTAATAGTCTTAAATTTTTTCGAAGGAAGACGTGTGCACAAACTTTTTCATTTCAAAATCTGCAACAGTTGAAATCTCCAAAAATTATCATAGAATCAATGACAAAACTTGCAACGTATGAAATAGAATTCAATAGGCCTTCCCTTTTCTGATGTGTATTGGCAACATAAAAATTAGAAATTTTGACTTTATGTGCATTGTTAGTGACGGTAGCATGCATAGATGACCTGCTTTTCTATGATTCAAAAAATAAAGTCTAACTTGCACTGTTCCACCTGACCCAATTTCTATCAGAAGAGATGTGAAAGTAATTGCACTTTTTTTCAGAAGAAAACAAAGAGTGGGAGGATAAATAGAAAGAATATGATTTTGAAAAGTTTTGGGTTCTAGAATGCAAAGGAGGTCCAAATTTTGCTATGTGATTAAGTTTCTAAAACAAGGAATCCGATCAAGTCCAAGGAAATCTTAGACATTCCGAGTGGTTAAATTGGGAACCTCATTGTGCTAAGTGTTTTTAGAGATAGTGGAGGGATCATGATTCTTGGGTTATTATTGTTAAGTTTAGAGGAGGAAGAAGGAAGATAGAGAGGTGGAGTAGGTATGATGTTTGAAGTATCTCGTTGATGTATTGGGTTTAGATTGTCTGAAAAAATTTGGTTAGGGATTCCAAGGAGAAATTAGGTTGAAAAATTAGGTTGAGGGGATGTAAGAGGAGAGCGAGAGAGAGAAACAAGGTGGGTTTTGGTTGGGATAGTATGTGCTTAATTGCAGAAGGGGCTTGGGAGCATTTTGGTTTACGCCTAGCACTATTGCTTCTACCCCTCTTGGGTTAAGAGAAAGTGAGAAGAGATGCAAGGGTTGAAGAACAGATAGAGTTGGTAGGACAAGAAGAAAAAACATGGAAATTTGAGTGACACCCGACAGAGGGAGAAAGGCTGCTCTTTGCCATCAAATCTTAGGAGAATTTCATCAGGGAGGGAAAAACATTAGCAATTTGCATACATACTTGAGCAAATGTTAAACGAGACTTATTAGCAGTTAGTACATCTACAAATTATAGGAGTACCAATTACTTTGTTGCTAATTTTTGAAATATTGTATGAATTGTAGTACCAAAGGGAAGCTTATGAATCTTAATCCACAATGGAATAGACGAGAATTCCTCTTTAGTGGTCTGAAACTGAGGGGGTCATTACTACAAAATAAATGGATTGCCAAATTAAGAAAAACTAAGGACCGCATGTCCAAGCTAAATCAACATCTTCCTTACAAGAGCACTTCATTAAGCTGAAACCATCATTCATAAAGATCATTAGAAGTCACCTCGGGGAGACCAAGTTTTTCTAAGATATTCAAGAAGCGCGTCATAATAAGGTCATTTACTGAAGAAGCAACCAATTGGGGGCAAGATTCCATCTCTTTTCACCATCTTTAATTTATGTAGATGAGAAGGAGACAGCTGGATCAAAATAAGGAATGCAGTTGAGCTCCAAGTTATTGGATGTTGTAGGATTAGCATAGAGAAGACTCTTCCAATTAAGGTTTATTAGAGAAGATGGACAAAGAGGTGTGGGAAGAGAAATGTTGCTAGATTTAAAGGTGATAAGGAGAGGAGGACAGCCATTTAGAGAGAGAGAGAGAGAGAGAGAGAGAGAGAGAGGTGGGTTTCAGCGGAAGGGTCAACCGGCGAAGTAGCTCCAAGAAGAAACCCACTGAAAGACATGTTCTCACTAAGAAGAAATTACTTTTTTAGGGAGGCTAAGTGAAATTTGTTGAATGGGCTTTTAAGTGAGTTTGGGGGAGGAGGAGATTTCATTATTGTAGAACCTCCTGCCAAAAGACGAATGAGAGAAGAGTAGAGGGGACGTGGCTGCAAGAGAAGAAGAAACCCTTAGGTGAGGAAAACCTTAATACCGAATATGTTAAGTGTTTTATTATTTGATTGATTCGTTCGAGATTTTATTTTCCTATCCCTTTTATTATAGGATCTTGGCCATTTTTTTTAGAATAATAAAATATTTGCATAACAACAAATTAATGATTGTAACTTGTATGGAGAAGAACATAAATATGCTTATGCCCAAGAAGAATATAAATGAAAAATTACTTCTAAACTTCGTTCTCTTCATTCAATATATTACTTACATTATTTTCAACTAATATACTACACATTTGATAGAAAGTAAGCTAATTCTTTAAAACAAAAGTCGGCTAATTTAATGTTAATTCTTTTAAATTTGCTAAATAAGTTTCTTAAAATAGTATAATTGCAATAATTGAATGTTGAATTTCAATATAGTAATACTTAACTATACATTGGATTTTTTTTTCTTAAAAAAATATTTATCTTTAAATCTATTTATAATTATAAATCCATCAAAATTAACATTTTTACATTTTTGTTTCACTAAAATTTATGCTAATCATCTTGATCTTTTTTTCTTAACTTATTTAAAGTTTTGATGCTTCTGGATAATAGTAGGAAACTTACTAAACACAAGAAATAAATTTATTTATTTATTTATTTATTTCATTCTTTATGCGCAAGGAAATACACAACTTCTGTCAGTTTGGAACAAAATGCTGAAGGAAACTAACCAAACTACAAACAGGTCCGCCATAAACTCTTAGAACATGTTCATCCCCTTCAATTTATTTCAGAGAATTCTCCACATCAATCACAAAGCGATACTTAACATCCCTGTTGACGAGCCTCTCAAGCGCCTCATTTATATATTGTATCTCAATAATCTCAATCTCTGGATATATTTTATTTGCGGCGCAGAACTGCAACATCTCTTGAATGTCCTTCGTACCACCTACAGTACTCGCAGCTATGGCCTTTGAACCTGCCAACATCATCATATTACATTAAAAATTTAAAAAGACAATGAAAATTAATTCATTTTGTTAGTCGGAGAGGAGATCTATACCATGAATAAGGTCTACAGATTTAAGTTTAACTTCAATATCGCCCACAATGACAAGGACTCCACGCGGCTTTAAAAGTGAAACAAAAGCATCAAGTGGGTGATTCCCAGAAGCAGTGTCAATTATGAAATCCAGAGATTTAGTAAATGACTGCATCTGTTGCTTGTCTGATGAGATGACAAATCTGTCTGCTCCAAGAAGATGGATGGCTTCCTCCTCCTTTGATGCACTTGTACTGAAGACTATTACGTTTAGACCGAAAGATTTGGCGAACTTGATTGCCAAATGGCCGAGGCCTCCGAGCCCGATGACTCCGAGAGATTTTCCGGGCTGGTTCATGTTGTAGTATTTCATTGGACTGTATACAGTGATTCCTGCGCACAGAAGGGGTGCTGCCATTGCTGGTGGGTAGCCTTGAGGTATCAAGAAGCAGTACCTGCAACCAAGCCATCAGTAAGCTGAGCTGAGAACTTGAAACAAAAGATTGAAGGAGACTGCTCATGATCAAGATTGTGAACAAATTTTCACCTCTGGTGGACAACAATGTAGCTGGAATATCCTCCTTTTGTGAATGAACCATCTATGTCGATGGAGTTGAAAGTCATAGTTGCTCCTTTGGCACAGTGAGGCTCTGTATAAGCATTGCAATATTCACATTCTCTGCAAGAATTAACATAAGCTCCAACGCCAACAACATTGCCGGTCTTGAAACATGTAACACCAGCGCCCGCATCAGTGACAATGCCTATAATCTCATGCCTGAAAAGTACAGCAAGATCTTAAGTATAATACTTAAACTTTTTACTTTTCTTTTCTTTCTTTGATAGTTGGCTACACTGAAATGATTATTTTGAGGGCTAAAGTCACTTGCTGCATTGTGCTAGCTAGTTACTTTAGTTTGTTGCTTAAATGTGTTCCTCTAGAAATATGAGCATTTGGATGCTAGCTATTGTTATTAGAAATAATAAACAATTATTTATATTATTTAAATGGTGTTTGTTTTAAGGATAGTTTATCCCTAGTCTTTCCCATTGTTGAAATTGCATGACAAAATTAATATTTATAAAGTTCAACTAAAAATTTTTTGAGCTTATTATTTTTAAACGCTTCATCTCATTTCTCCATATCTAACAAAATATGAAGTTATATCAAAACAAAATGTTTTAATTTAACTAATATTATAATTCAATGTTTGTACAAAAATATTTAGTACTTCTAGTTCAACTCCCTCTGCTCTGTTCATGAGAAAGATGTGACATGCTTGTTTATTTTAATTTTTCTTGTGTTACAGGAGTTCTGATTGTTGTTGTAACTTCTTTTATTTGTGTGAGCTGTATTTAACAAAGTCATTTGACTCTACTAGTTCTTACTTTTGCATTGAATTCTCTAGATGAATAACAACTATTCAAAATTGATGATATTCATCAACTTTCAAATAAATTTATCCAGAAGAGTTTACAAATACAAATTAGTTAATGCTTAAAAGTTCAATTAGTGCATTTTAAAATTAAAGCTTATTAGAAAAAAAAATCTCTAAAAAATTTCTAAACATCAAATATTATTCAAAACAAGAAATAAGCCATGTATCTTTCTTATTAATCGTTTGAAGACTGATCTTGAAATGAGCATGCATTTTCAGCTATAATGATTATCATAACAAGCATGCGTAATAAAATAAAAAATAATTTACTTGTGAGTTATTTAATAACAGATAATTCAAAAGACATTACAATGAGTTTTGATAGATGATCAATAACTGATTGTGATTTGGATACAACGAAAAAGCTTCAGACACAATTTAAGATATTTATTTATAATAGGTATAATGTTGTTTTTATTGTTCTCAGCTATTTTTTTTAATTTCATTTATTTATTTATTCTAGCTCATTTTTTTTATTTTGATCCCCCTCCTAGTCTAAAGATATCAATCAATCCATTATGTACTATGTATTGTAGCCTTGTAGGTCTCGGCATCCATCGAAGAAGAACTCACCCAGGCACGAGAGGATAATTAGAATCATGATGTCGATTCCTTGTCCAAATAACATCTGCATAACACACACCGCACTGTGTTATCTTTATAGATATATCATCATCTCCAAGCGACCTGCATATATCATTACATAATTAACTGAATATAACATGGATATTGTATTAATTAATCTTCACTGAAGAAACAAGCTGTACGTTAACAAATGCTTTTTTTTTTTTATTCCTTTGATTAGGATCGATCGGTTCCCTGATTTGTATGTATCAAACCTTCTGTTGAATCTATAGGGTGACAGAACTCCAGATGCATCTCTTGCAGCCCAACCAATGCAGTTCCCTTCCCCCCCTTCGCTAGCCATGGCAGAACCTTTGCTAACCAATTGATTAAGTTAATTAATTATACTACAAACTATAATAATATAACTGACAAATATATACAAGATATAAAAAGCAGAAAACTGAGCTAGCTAGCTTTAGAAATCAACTGCAGACAATAGAAATCATTGGGGAATTCAAAATGAAATTGGAATAATTAAAATCCATATTATATACAATATTAAATTCAGAAAAAAAAAAAAAGATAGATCTTACCAGAAGAAAGCACTTTCTCGTCTTCACTAATTTCTTCGGAAAACAAGCTTTGTTCTTCTATTTATTCATAACCTGTGGAGGCTAAAATAGATTCCGAAAACTGATGATGCACTCGCTGTCGTATTTCTGACGCCCGTTAACATTTGTTAAGTGGATTTTAATTATTCCAATTCCATTTTACTATTACTAATTACACGCTTAATGACAATATAGTAGACTCAATTAAGAAAAGCTTATGCTGATTACTAATTACACGCTTAATGACAATATATTAGGCTCAATTAAGAAAAGCTTATGAATGATTTATTCCTTTATTGTCGTTGACCTGAAGGGGGCGGCCGCATGCATCATGCATGACGCCATTGCAGTTAAACTAAACCATGATTCGAGGATTAGAGAAAAATACCTTGAATCATGGTTTAGTTTGCCTAATGAATTTGAATGCTGAACTACACTTTGCCCTCGAATCTCCACCTATCGAATATTCTAATTATTAGAGGGCATATTAATATAAATATATTTAACATGTGCTCTTTTGATTAATAATTTATAATATGCAGAATTAGTGTTTATTGAAAGCAGTCCTTTTTTTTTTAAGATCTACAAACTTATTATATAAGAAAAATAATAGCACAATATTTAAAATAAAATATTATATTTCATTATTATTGATATATCGAATAATATTACAAGCATTTCAAATTATTTTTGTATTTTTTGATAAATTCAAAAAATAATTTCATGTTTTAACAAGAAGCTATTTAATTAATATAATTTAATCAAAATGAAGATTTCATATGAAACTCACACTAATTACATAAAAAATATTAAAGATCTTAATAAATTAATATATATGCACATCAAACAAAAAATATTTACACGTTGAAATTATTTATAATTTTATCTCATAAATTTTATTTTTATTTTGCTTCGCTCAAATGTAAAAGAAATAGAGATTTTTTAATACAAATATATATTAGGTATATGCAAAAGATTTTTTTAAAAAATAATGGGATGTTTACATACATACCAACAAATTATTATCTACATATATATATCTAACATATAAACTTTATTTGTTTACACTTATACCACCCAGAATTTTTATATCATATCTAATGTGTGCAAAAGAATTCATGGCGGTGGACTGATTAATTAACGTCTTACCATTGCACTTGAACCCAACACACATTCAGATAATAGAAATGATGGGTAGAAATATCAGAAGATTTGTTGCATGAAAAAACCGAAAGAGAAAAAACCACAGGGTCACGCCTAGTTGAAGAAATCTATTATTAATTGGTAATTACAAATATAACCCCCAGTTCTACAGACGAGAAATTGTTACATTGTTTCCCAAGCTACAACGTCGGTGTGTGGATGAACATATCCCCTCACAATAGGGAGTATCACGATAGAGAGTAATAGTCAGGGCTGCAATGCAATTTCTTCGGGGCTAGAGTGTGCCTATGATGATGTGTCGCTTCATAGGTTGTTTCGTGCGATATTTCTTTTGCAAGGATGTCAGAATATTTGACAAGAAAGGATGTGTTTTATATAGATAATTAAGACACTTTCGAGCATCTTTAGAAGGTCAAGCGGATGTCAAATCTAGCTAGCTTATAGTCGAATCGAGCGTTCAATAAGATGAATCCAACGAGCTCAAGATCACTCATTCTCGAGATTTTTAAGACACTCAAATGTGATAGTGTTTCTTGGAAGAGAGTGGAAGCAGGTGCTAGCTTGTCCCTTAAGAGTAATTGTGAATACCACCAGAGGCACGCTGAATTTACATGATGGTTCGATAGTGGTCATACTCGTAGGGGCCAGTTATCTCTTTGTAGATGTCTTTGTTAAGGACCTTGAAGTCCACTAGGATGGCTTGTTGGAGAATCACCTCTGTTAAAGAAGATGATTCTTGGCATTTTCAGCGAGCGGGGAAGCAGTTCTTTTACTCAATAGAAAACTCTGCTCGGGTCGAGCATTGTAACTCATCGTGAATGAAATTGTTAGAAACAATAGCAAGGCGTAGCATGTGCCAGGTGAGTTGTGTCAGTCAGATGAGTAGAACTTGTAGTATCCAAGAGGTCAGCATCCTGATTTGACAAAGGAAAGGTTCATTAGTAGGGGGTACGAGTATTTTTAAGCGGGCCATTTTCTGCCAGCTTCTAAATCGGTGGCGAGTAAGCTCCATCGAGTAGAGGATGTAGAGCTCTGCGTAATTGAGATTTCATCATCTTGCCCGAGGAGCCTTAACCAGCAAGGTAACTCCATTTAGGATGGGAAGATGTGACACGCTAGCTCTGTGACTGCCCTCTGGAATGATAGGTGTTGGAGCAGGATGCTCTTTTGCTGCGAGTATTGCATTTGGTGGCCATGTAGCAAGTCTCACAAGAGAATTCATGACGCTTGAGTGATATTAATTAATTTCTTAGTGTTGCACGAGAATCCATCACACACTTAGGTAATATAAATGATGGGCGGAAAAACCAGAAGGTTTTTTAAGTAGAAAACCTAATAAGGCAAAAAGCACAAGGTTAGGCCCAGTTGAAGAGATCCAATATAAATTGATGATTGTAATTATAGTCTTTTGTCTCACAAACGGGAAAGGATTATACAGTTTCACAAGCTATAATGTCGGTGTGCTGATGAACCTGTCTCCCCATGGTAGAGAAGACCACTATGGAGAGTAATAGTCAGCGCTTCAATGCACTGTCTTCAGGGTTGGCATGACGTCCATGATGATGTGTCACTTCGTAGGTTGTTTTGTATGGTATTTCGTCTCAAAGAGTGGGCACCGGCCGGTGAGTAGTGGTTGATAGTGGTTGGCGACTGTTAGGAGTATGAGACGTTTGTTGCATCCTCAATGTGTAAGTGATGTTAGACTTCAGCTTCTTCTCTAATCTTTAATCTTCTTCGGACTTCAAGCTTCAAGTCCCCCATTAAGAGGAGGGTAGGGCTCTATTTATAAAGACTCGTTTGCAATTAATGAAGAAATTTAAACCAACCTGATCAGACAGCTCAGAGAGATTTTTTCAATTAGACAACATATGATGGACATTTGATAACCTTAGCGTTATCAAAATTGAGTGATCTTAGGTTCATTGAATTCATCTTATTGAAACGCTCGATTTGACTACAAGCTCGCAAGATTCGATATCTGGTTGATTTTCTAAAGATGCTTAAAAAGCTTTTAAAAGCGGTTTAATAGCTTGATCAAGGCTTGATTTGGTTCGGATTGGAACAATTTTTATACCGTTTTGTTCATCTCATCGAGTCAGTCAGTTTGACTATAAGTTTGTTAAAATTGGAGCTCTAGATGACTTTTAATTGAATTTTGAACATTTATCGCTCAAAAAATCGTCTTGAAATCATTGTCATGCCTCAAGATTCATGTTAGATGTTGAAAATTTGTTGACCACATATCAATATCAAAAAAATCACTATTTTAGTTTTTCTGATACCCATATTTTAATTTTCGAAAAATAAAATACAACTTGTCATGAAAAGCTAATTTGGTGTGCATGTAAAAATTAAATTTTAGGTGTGAGTTGTGTAAATACAAAGGAATTGAATGGTATGTATGTAAATTTCCACAAAAAAAAAAATACATTGGGATGGGTGGAAGATTCAATAGCAAAATTATTTTTGTTGTTGAATGAAAAAGCATTGCACTTTGTATCAAACCATCCTATTAAATTGTCGGTATTCACTCTACGAGTGGCGTACTATAAAATTAAATTCTCTTCTGTTCAAGCAGCACCCATGCGCTTAGGCTCCACAGCCCAACACACACGTGATTTTCAAGATATGATGATGCTATTGTTCTAGAACTCTAGCTTGTTATGGCATGTCCGGACAAGATTGTTGATGAATTTAATATAGCTTTGAAAGAGTGCTCGCAAGATATGGTGAGGCAAAAGTAACCATAAGCCCAATCCTCCATTCTTCCTCAAGGTAAATTAGAATGAGACAAAAGCTAGAGGATCTGTTATAACCCAACATATATATAGTTCTACATCTATACTGATTAAGTTCTCAAGATGTAACCAATAGAGATTCAAGAAAATATTGAGTCTGGAGTCTGGACGCAACTCCTCAAGGTAAATTAGAATGAGACAAAAGCTGTAGGATTTGTTATAACCCAACGTATATATAGTTCTACCTCTATGCTGATTTAGTTGTCAAGATGTAACCAATAGAGATTCAAGAAAATATTGAGTCTGGAGCCCGGACGCAAGTTGCATCCGGACAACAGACTTGATACAACGGAGGTCCGAGCTCCCGCTCTGCTTTGCTGTATCACGTATGTTGTCCGGACGCAACACTGCGTTCGGACTCCGAACGTAATGTTTTTTTCTAAGCTTCCAGCTTTTTTTTATGCTGAGATTATTTATCACGCGCCACTTTTAGCTCAAAGTTGGATTTATTAACATGCCTCTTACATGATCAAGCTAATACCTTAACTTTTTCATTATTTATTGGCAAAATGTAGAGAGACCGTGAATATGCAATAAGTATACCATCTGAGAAGTCATCATGTGACCATATTCGCATAACATAAGCTACTTGTCTGTCCATTTTTTGTTTCTCCATTTTTTATCTCATTAATAATAAACATTTTCTATAGAACGATCACGACGGATATGAAGAAAATTTATCATAAGAATTCTGAAGCTCTAATTTTTGTCATCTTTCGTCAAGCAAAATTTATAAGAGTCAGTGCTCAAGAACCCCCGGCATGAGCGTGATTAAGCTCAAATTTAAGGAGATTATAACTCAAGACATTATTGTATTAAAATTATAAAAGGGGAAAAAATTAGAATGAAGATAATAAGAAATTTCTTGATAGAAAAAGAGATAATTTTTTAAATATTATAATAACTTTACGTTTAATTTATTGAATTCTAAAATAGCTTAATCATATTTTAGACAACACAAACTAACAATTTGAGTTGGGCTTGGTTCAAATTTAGCCCGTTAGCTCATTAAGTTCAACACATGAGCTATTTATTGAGTGGCTCACATGTTAGCTTGACCACTCACACTCCTTGGAGCCTCCAACGAGACTAAATCCATACCAAATTGGTCCCAATATTAGATGTTAAGCCACATCTTCCTCAAACAAAACAAGAGGGGCAAATCAACCACTCAATTTGATACTCAATTTAATTGATAAGGAGATCTAAAACTCAACTTCATTTTAAAAAATTATTGGTATAACAAAAATACAATATTTATTTCAATATTATTGAACTTTTTAAAAAATATTGAAACATCATTCAATTTTATTATTAATATTTTTAGACAGAAAACTTTCTCAATATTTATTAATTTAAAATACGGTTTAAAAAACCACGACAGAGAGATCTTAAATATCTTCGACAATGAACTTTCTAACTTGGACCGAGCCCTCGGTTTCCCCGCTTGTTAACAAACTCTATAATTACAAGAGTCCACATTTATCTTACTTATCACATCAAATTCATTAATGATGAAACAGTCCAAAATAAATAGTTAACAAATATCAACAGCTTACCATATCTAAAGTTAGCTATTTGCGCCTCTTCTTCCTCCTCATTTCAGCTCTCCCCATTCCCCCAATAACTTATATTATTTATATAAAGCTAACGATTTTCAAACTCCCATCTACCAAACTTACTAATCCTTAATTCTTACAGTCCCCAACCAAACCCCGCTCTGCTCAATGGGGAATTGCATCCGCAAACCCAAGACCTCCGATGGCGACAAACCAGAAGCAGCTGGTCAGGACACCAACGATGCCAAGGAGACCATTTTGAACTCCAACAATGGCGAAGCTACTGTCAAGGTATTAACTAGTCCGCCAATCATCATACTCTTCTACTGTTTTGCAGCTATGTTCTCAGTTTCAGAGATTGCAGGATAAGACTGATCCAATGGCGGCCGATGAAAATGGAGATAGCAGCAAGGATGAGAACAAGGATAGTATTAAACAGGAGGCTGAAGTTATGAAGGAGACAACGCCGGAGAAGGATGAGCCAAAGACTGAAGCGCCTGCGGAGGCGGAGAAAATTGCAGGGGAGACGTTGGAGGAGAAGAAGGTGGAGGTTTCCACATGATGCCCAAGATTTTAGAGAAAATGTTACATATGTTATATGAATTATATTCACGGAGGCCACTCAGTATTCATTTTTTGCGAATATGATTCATCATCCATATGGATACATATAACGTATGAAATATTTTCTCGAGGTTTCCATGAACTGTGAGATGATTGTCAAATATTGTTGTGGCATAATTAAATCATTCTATAGAGAATTGAGTATAATTTGATGCTCTGCATATTTGATTCATTTCAGTATAATTTGACATAATTAAGTATTTATATATATAATTCAAGTGTCTATTGAAAGCAATGAGATAATGTCCAGATATGTATTATTTATGTTTCTTCTTTATATAAGTTTTCTTTAAAGCTTGTATTTAATAGTTACAAAATTACAAATCCTAATTGTTCTCTATTGTCAATTTATATCAACACTCACCACAGGAGAAATTCATCATAGTATATATCAATTTATATCATATTGAAATCTCAAGAAGATTGATCTCAAGGTTATTAGTGATGGAAATTAATTCAATTAGACTTCAGAGGAATTCTTTCTTTCCTTTTCAATTAAATGTTTTGCATCTCTTATTCAATTCAATGTGATTATTTAATAATGTGTTTTCATAGTTCTTATCTAAAGAGAAACTCTTTC
>NW_018164444.1:34707964-34761602 GCF_001263595.1 Phalaenopsis equestris | reverse complement strand
ATATTATAGTTGAGTGCTGGTAAAAAAATAAAAAAAAAAAAAAAAAGCGAAAATATCATAAGGTATATATATATATATATATATATATTCTCCCACCTACTCTAAAATATCATCTATAGATAATAGTTAACTGGAATAGACATTCTCAAAAATTTCTATATTAATTGATCTGCATGACACATTAAAAAATCATTACTTTCCATGAAAAAAATTAAAATTCTTGTGACACCATCTTGAAGCCTATTTAAGACCATACAAGTTTTTCTGAAGTTTTATCTCATTCTCTCATTCCTATTATACTACAAATCCTTGTGCCTCCACCATAATTTTTTTTTGCATTCATATCATCATAAAGAAACACAATCTACACATCCAATAGCTCTGAATGTTATTTTGCAACTATTGCAACTAACACGCAAATTATGATTATGTTGCCATTTAAGAGAAAATTTACAAGAATTCAATGTTTTCCTTTTATTGAAAACTTTAAAAATTGATCTCCGCATATATCCTTAATACCACATTCCCATTTTTCGTTGCATCCATGTATTCTTCATGGCCTTCTTCCCTTTAGTAATTCTATCAAGACATAATAATTTGATCTCCTCCCATGTCCAACACTCACTTGATTAATTTTTATTTTTCATTGTTTCATCTCGGTCAATAATAAAATATAGTGCAATGTGACTATGTGAGTATCTGTAATGGTTTGATACTACTCTTAGATGTCCTCCAGAGTGGAATAATATTAGTTCTCGGCTACATATTTTTGTTCAACATAAATAGTATTTTCAACCCAAACTATAAGAATGGCTTTTAATGATCCCTCATTTAGCTTCTATGTTGCAAAACTTTTGAGCTACTTTCAAATTGCCTTTATACAATGCATTTTCATTGAATATTGTATCATGGCTTCTAATAGACTTTCAATTTTAATCTTCTTAGAATAAAAAGGGAAAAGTAAGGGGAAAAAAAAAACTCAATATCATCATAGACAATAAAAAAACATCTGTTTGATTTAATATCAAGTCCGATTTTAATAATAAAGTTGATATAAATATAAGAAATATAATCAAATATTTTCAATAAATGTTTATTTAGTAAGCTCACCAAAGCTCCTCTAGTATTCTAAAATCCAATGGTATGATAAGATCTTTTTATGATGAGAAATATAATCTACTCAAGCCAAAATATTTTTCACATCAAATCCAGCATGCCCATGTTTTTAAAATGTGTCAAGATAAGGAAATGCTAAAGATCAAATGACAACAAAGCTTTACACTAGCCAACATATACTTCACCACAAGATCCTATCAATTGAACACAATGATTTTTCGTGTGGTGACACTATGGTTGATAGCTCATCATTCCTTCTGGTAAGGAGCCCTTCAAAATAAAACTACTTGAGAGAGCCTCTCACTTGACTATTTTGCTATACCAATCAAACCATAGACTCGTCTACATGATGACACCTATAATCTAATTTTGATGCCCACCTTAAATTCACAACTATCGAACTGGACTTCAATATCCAAGCCACCATCATTGCCATACATATAGCTTGCATGACTTCTTCCTAGAGGAGAATGGGCTTGATTTTTTATCCTTAGAATTTTCAATGATCATGCTCGGTTAGCTCCAAAGCCACAGCCTTGAGAACCCCTCCCATCTTACAACAATCCCTCAAGATGTTAGACTTGGCTTATGTGCGTATGGGTTTACACCTTGCAATCATGATGCAACACATTATTCATGTTGACCAGTTATTATCACGCTATATAACTTTCCCTTTGATATGTGTCTGACTGTGTTGTTCTTATTTTTTACATGATCAAACCAGATCAACATAGCTCAAAGCAAAGCTACATATTGTCTCACACTCGATCAAACGAAATGCAATCTTTGAGTGATTGCATTTTTTGAAGTTTTCAAGTGGTTGTGCTTCTAATATAAGTCGATGTGTTGGTTAAGGGACGAAAAAAATATTTGATATGAAGAGTCATGATTGTCATATTTTCATGCATTGTTTATTACTTATTGTATTCAATGCCCTACCAAAGTTGGAACTTGATCCATTGATCGAAATCAGTTCATTCTTTAGGGAGTTGTGTGCAGGCACTTTGAATGTTGATTCTCTGAGAAGTCGTGATGCGATTATAAAGTTATTACTAAGCAAGCTCAAAGGGATATTTCCTCCTGATCTTTTTGGCTCAATGGAACATCTGCCCATACATCTATATTATGAGGCCAAATTGGGGGGTCTAGTGCAATACAAGTGAATGTATCATTTTGAGAGATGTCTTCAATTTTAGAGTGAACTACTATCTTATTTTTTCTAAAATGACTCAACCGCGCAGATTTCTAAATAAAAGAAAAAAGATTGTTAAGAATAAAGCACGTTCTGAGGGAACGACATCTGAGACATACCTATTATAGTAGACAATTAATTTTTGTTTTTATTACTTAGATCAAGGGAAACATACACATGATATTGTTAGTGAGTTGTCTTCACAAGCATAATTATCCGTATTGTAAATATCAGGTGAACCATTGGGTAGGCATGGTACGCGCTAACTCAACAATAAAGAGGTTCGAGCAGCTACACTGTGTTCTACTGAACTGCTTTGAAGTGCAACCATTCCTACAGTAATATTAAATTTAATAAAAAATTTTCTAAGTTATTATCTGGAATGCTATACTAATTAACTCAAATAAATAAATCCTAAAAATGTCTGCAAGTAATTTACCGAGAGCCTGAACATAGGGGTTGACTCTCATGTAAGCAAGAAGATTGAAGAAGAATTTTCAAAATGTTCAAATTACACATACGTTGAAGTTCTTTTTAATTCACCGATATGTCATGTAGTTGTACTCTACAAAGTAAAGCTAATTGTACTTTTAAACTTCAACTAGGTTTATAATACAACAACGGAATCACTAGTCAGGGCTTAGTAGTTCTTGCTTGGAGGTCTAATCATAGTGTCATAACATGACACATATTTAAAGTAACGGTTAAGCACTTGGTGTGAAGGAAAACTGACTTATAATTGCGGTGCTTGTGTTAATGGAAACACAAATACATATAACGAGATCATTTAATATGATATACTAAATGAAGTAGCCCGGTTGCAATATTCGGGTTATATTGAACGCAATGTCTACATGTTTAACTGTGAGTGGTTTGATTCTATTTGTAATAGAGAAACATGGACGCACGACCCGTATGATATTCCTTAAGTTCAAATGAACAAAAGATATGTGAAGTCATCAGCCTAGTCAGGTTTATTATCTTCGATATCCTAGTCAAACAAGGAATAAACTTGATTGTGTTATTGTATTGAAGAATAGACCACGAAAAACTATTGAGATGCACAATGTTATCGAACCAATTCACCAAGATTCAGTTATGTCTGATTTTTGTATTCCGTTAGCTCAATCGATGAGTTACCCCTAGAGGAACCCGTGGAGCTTCATGAAGAAGTTCCTCTAGATATGAATGAAAAAGATGGTGAGATTAATGAAGAAATGTTAATTTCTTCAACATCTGGCACATCGAATGTAACATACAAAAAAGTAGTATGTATATTTAAATGATTAGTTTTTGCAACTTGCTTTTACTTTCATTTCTTGCACTGTAGTTGTCATGCTTACTTTTATTGATTTTATGAGTAGTCACGCCATGTTTCATGCACTCTTCTTCTTTTACTTTTCTATCTTACGAGACATATTAATCATGCTTACTAATTCTAATTATTTTTTTTCCTGTTGCAAATGGCAGGTGCTTGGCCCTTAGAGAGACCACGCATTCAAGAGGCTTTGGGGGAACACATATCGGAGGCTGAAGAAGGTCGTCTCCAGCACTGAGAGGTACGACACTCATGCAGCCACTCTGACTACCCCTCCTCTTGCACCAGCTCTCTGAAAGGCACCACCTCCTACACCTGCACCATATTTCTGTCTAGATTCCTCATCTGATGAGCCAACTCATTGACTCTTACTTACATCTGAGATAGTTGACTTTGCTAGCAGAGGTTATATTATGTCGGAGGTTGACTCGTAAGTCAACTTTCATTTTTGCAGTGCATTAATTTCAATTTTCATGCCAATTTTTATTGCAACTAATATTTCAATTGCAGATTTTACCCTTTTAGGACGCTTGTGACACAGATCACGGAGATCATCCATAGTCGGTATAATCAATCATTTCTCTCATGTAAACAAATTCTGATAGCGACTCGGGATATGTAGTTTAGGGAGTTCGAAGTATGATATTTTAATTTGAAATAAAATATTAATTTCTAATTTTTATATTAAGCAAACTTACACAATTTTAATTTACAGAGGTCGTTTACTGGTTGGTGGAACATCATCAACAGATCCGATAGATTATTTAGGTTTGTGGCAGGCATCGACTTGAGGATATATTCACTACAACACAGAAAAAGGGGATGAGACCCTCATGGGTGGGTGAAATTTGGGCTGATTTAAACAGAACATGAGTCTTTCCAGAATGCCAGAGAAAAACTCATACATAAACAAGTATAACGAGACGATTGAGGGATTCAGAGGGGCCGCACTCCACATTTCAGGTTCGATCCCCCACACAGAGCACTGTCGGTGAATAATAAGAAAAACTCAAATTTCAGTAACTTACAGAGTTATGTAATTATGTAACTTTTATATTTATTTGATCATGTATAGAGGCCAAGCAGCTTAACCGAGAGTCGTCTACTGCAAAATTGCATGTCCTCACACATCGGTGCCCGGGCACACAGCAGTGGGTATCTGACCACTCTCAGCGTGTCAATATAAATTTTAAAAATGTAATTTTCTATTTTTTAGGAGCTATTAATATGTATATTAATATTTAAAATGCCAATTAATGCTTCAATTTTGTTATGCAGGAGGAGTACAAGCAACTCTGGGAGAGACAGAGGGAGATGGTTAACCAGACCTCGTCGTTCGCCAACAACAGTGGTAGCTAGTCAACCATCGCTTAGTTTGATTTTGAGCTGTGGATGCAGGTGGCAAGGAAGAAGAATGAGAGAGTGTATGGCCTAGGAGCAAATGGGATAGCATTGGAATTCGAGCGCTCTAGTGTCGTTGTGGGTGACCCAAGCTCATTACAGGCTCAGCATTATGAGTGTGTCAGACAGGCATGATGATGAATGAAGAGCTCTAACAGGTGCGTGAAGACCAACATATGGTTGTAAATAGTATAGCATGCATGACAGAGAGTTTTGATCGTCGGGCCCAATGGAATATGAGTGAAGTCGAGGAGGATGAGGAGGGATAAGAGAAGGAGGAGGAGGGTAAGCAGGAGGCTGAGGATGAAGATTATGATTTTTATTATGTGTTTGTTGGTATTCCCCCGTCATAGGGGCAGATTATATGTTTTTTTTATTTATGTTCAACTGCACTTTCTATTTCTGTAATTGTGAACTATGAACTTCGAAAATTTTCATTAGTTTAACTTTAATTTAATTTATTATCATTATTTAGATGTTGTGGTAGTGATTTCTTTTATCAGTTCTAATGATAGATAAATGTCATATTATGTTGCTGCAGGTATGTGAAAATCAGTACGTTCTACTGTAATTTTTTTTGTTTCTGGCAGGCATCGAACTATTCTGAAACTAATAGTTACAACAATTTACTCAATATTCGACAACACTACTTCAATGATATGTGCAAATCTACATATGAATAATGTCGACACTAGGTAGCGTCGAACATATCCGACTCAAATTAGTGTCGACTATTGTCCACGCTAATTTGCGCAGGATGGCTTCGATGCTATTGCTTCTCTAATACAGTTTTGACCGCTTTTTCAATGAAAATTCGTAACGACAAAATATGGAGATGCTAATTCCAACATAAATAAAACTTCGGCGCTAATTTTAACGTCACCATTAATTCGACGCTAATTTAGAATAGAGTTGGAAATATGACCGATTAGCGTCGGAAATGTCCAACGCTAATCAGACAATTTATTGTAATGTATTATCCATTGGATTCTCCTCTCAAGAGTGTAGGCCGTTTTAATTTTTTTGAAAAGTATGAAAATATTTTAAAAGGAAATATAATTTTTTTAAAGTAACATTTTGATTTAAGAATAGAAGAGACCAAACGAGTCCTACATTTTAAATAATTTGGATGACCAAGCACGATACCACAAGTAATATACTTATTCTGAAGAATAAACATATCACTTGTAGTAGGCTCAATCACCTAAACTAAAGAATTTGTAACATCTGTTTGGTCTGCGAAATATTTTTATATGAGGCCAACAAGTTCCCCTATCTAATATAAAGATTAGATAGGGTTTATTTTATCTAGGTTCCAAGTTCCCTATAGAGGCAAGCCCCTATAATTAATTACATCTTAAATGATTGGGGTCACTTAAGAAAACTCTCGATTAAGATCGGTGGTTTTACTTTTCAGATTTCAAAGTTTAGGTTTCCAAGATTGGACATGAGAAAATCAAATGGGAATGACCCAAATAGGATTAGTTATTTTAAGGAATTCAAATGAGCGAAGAATAGAGGATATCAAAGATCTGGGGAGAATCCCGGTGACCTCCCACCTATCCTATTGTTTGACTTTATATCTTTGAAATGATGTTTTTCTATATTTAATCATGCAATTTATTTAGAATTTATGACTTATGTTCACACAATATCTGATCATGCAAATAGCCTAAAAAGATAGGAGGATTTACACCGTACCTTATAGTAACCTCGGGATCCTAAAGTGTTAAGACTTATAATTGCACAACAGGGTTGTGCAAAAGCCTAAAAGTGATATGTGAGGGTTTACGCTGCGCTAAGCAAACCACCTCGAACTCCTATGGGTTGTTATTTAAACTAAGAAAAGTGTTCGGTGTGAATGTGAAAATGTTTTGATGTTGATAATCCACCTTGAAGTCGCTCTTCTAAATGTCCTCGTTGAGCTGCCCACGCTGTTTGCTCCAAGCTTTTCGTAGTAGCACCTCCAGGTTTAATGTTAATCCTATATAACCACTAAGGTATAGTGTGTATCAAAGTAACAAAGTATGCAGATAAAAGAATTAAACAATATAATGAACAGAAAAGGAAAAGAACAGTATAGCATGCTGAAAGAATAGTATAACGTACTAGGAAAAGCAGTATAACATGCTAGGAGAGCAATACAACATGCTAGGAAATAAAAATGTTGCAATGTAAATCACACCTATAAATTTGGAAAGTCTGCTGCTCATTTAAGCTAGCTATTATTCATTGTACAAATAAAATATAAATAAAAGAAAAAATAAAAGAAACGTTGCTTGGAAACTTCGAGAAAATCGACAAATAATCACCGACGGAAAATTCGAGAAAATCGACAAATAATGCCGACGGAAAATTCGAGAAAATTGACGAATAACAATCCAAATAAAACTGTCAAAACCTCGGGACAATCACGGAGAAAAGATACCACGAGTGCTTTGTCCAAAATCCAAGAAAAACATATGAAAAAGTCTGAAAATAGGGGACCACAAGCACTCGGGTCGGAGCTAAGCTCAAATATATATGTACTCGAGGGTCGTCGAAAGCTACTCGGTCACCCGGATGTATAACGGATGTATAAAGCGATGTATAAAGCCCGTCACTCCACTAGAAGGATATCCTACTGAACCTAACTTAGGAGGGTACTCCTTGGCCCAGAATTGATAATCAACAGGTGGATAACCAAGCTGTGATATATATTTAAAATTTATTTTTTTTGGCATGCATATGGATTTCAGGCATATAAAAGGAAAGTTGTATCAATTTTTGTAGTGAAAATATCTTATAAACATTGTATATGTTCTTATCAGTTTTGAGAAAAGAATAGTTGTCCACGAATCGATTACACCATCGGACATAGAACCACCAACAACCTAAGAAGGTACGAGTCCCCCTCTAGTCTTATGTCGGTGAATGATACTTTCATCCTACAGTTTATCAGGTCCCAGAATTGAGTCCTGGTGTTGTAGGATGAGGTATCATTCTGCTCTGCCACCGGCGTGCCTTTGTCATCATCGCCCTACGCCCCAAAACAAAACCGACATACTTGCGACCTTGCTTGATGGTTTCACATATAGCAAAAGGTTGTACATGAACACTTATGTATCAGACATAAACACAGAAAACAAAACCAAGAAGCAAGGAAAGAAAAGAATAAAAATGGGGATGAGAGAGAGGAGACACTGATTCACCTAAAACATGAAAGAGACAGATGATGAAACAACCCTTAAAACTGAGCCCAAGATCCTTGAATCAATCCTAGAAGAATATCATTTTCTCACATTTCATAGATGGATCAACCCAATAAGGGTATCCTTTCCAAATGACAATTTTATGAATTTCCAAACCCTTCATGAATCCAATTTGAATCGACCTTATGTTTCCTCCAAATGAAATTGTACAAGCCCTTTATATTTCACAAAAAGAATGAACATTAACCAATAGAAGAAATAACTCTCTAACATTCCAGAAAATAACACCACTAACAAAATAATTTAATTTCATCATTCATTAAAAGCTTACAATGAGATCTACATCCAACATTACATAAAAAAACCAAATATATGCTCTCAAGTAAGGCCCATAAAAGGGACAAAAATGATCGCAAAAGCCACCACCAAACAGCCCAGAGCAGCTCACGGGTAAGGCCAGGAGGGAGGCAGCAAAATGAGGGAGGCAGCAAAAAAAAAACGAGCTTGAACCATGTCACAACACCAAAGAAATGTTGCAGCAAGGCTCACGGGTAAAGGGAAGCAAGGGGAAAGCCACTACAGCATAGGCCTACGAGTAGGGGCCAAGAAGAAGACCCCCAAAGGCAGCATAGATCCACGGGTATGGGCCAGGAAGAAAACCCCAAAGGTAGCAGCACCAAGTAACGTTCAATACCAAAGCAGGAAAAAGAAACCACCATAAATACTACCATTGCATTGTATTTAACATACGTAAGAGAGTGAATGGACAAGCTATCTTAAACCACTAGGACTGAACCCACCTTCATAACAGTGCTCAAACTAAACATTCCCGCATAAAGATAGGTATTAAAATTCATGACTTTTAGGATGAGAAACTTGATTACTAATAACATATCTTAAGGGGAGCATTAAAGAGGAGGCCCCAAACAAGCCATGCTCAACAAAAGTGTTAAACCAAATCCAAGGAACAGTCCTAAGTAGTAAGAGATTTCAGTCATCATATAATACCAAAAGAAGCTCAAACCGAGCCCACCAAAGGAGTAAACCAAGCTCAAAGAAAGGTCCAAACATAAAAAAGATTCCAGCCAACATAAAACACCAGAAAGGAGCCCAAACAAAGCCCAGCATAAGGCAAAACCCAATCCCAGTCTAGGGGCAAACCAAGCTCCCAACATAGGAACAAAACGAGTTCAACTAGATGGGAGAACAAACAAAGAAAATATTTCCAGCATTTATGCATTTCAGAAGAACCAAAACCGAGCCCAAAGAAGGGGCAAACAGAGCCCAGCACAAGGGCAAACCAAACTCAGCAGAAAGGGCAAAACCGAGCCGAGGACCGGGGGGGTAAAACCAACCCAGCACAGGGCAAAACCCACCCAACATAGAGGAGAACCAAACCCAGTAGAGAGGCAAAACCGAGCCCAGCACAAGGGCAAAACCGAATCTCAGCAGATGAGTCACAACAATTTCCAACATTTACTCATTCCAAAATCAACAACCATTATTTACTCAAAAAAAAAAAAAAAAAAAAAAAAAAAACCGATCCCAACAAGAATAAGAAATCAGAGAATATTTTTCAGCAAAAATCTAATCCCAAAAGAGTCAAACCTAAATCACCAGATGGACCGAAATAGGGAGCAGTTTCCAACAAAAATCCAGTCCCAAAAGAGCCTGAGCCCAACAAATGGGCCAAAACAGAGCTATCAAAATCAACTCTATTGAAATCTCATATTTCAAAATATTGCATTCAGAATATGTTCCAAGTAGTAACAAGTAATAGGAAACATATAAGTGTGCATACATCCCTAAGGCCAACAAATTTTTCAGCTCATAAAAAATATTTTCCAGCATGTATTCTAACAAGGGGCAGCAAGAGAAGCAAAAAATGAGCCCCAAACATGATTTCCAACTTATAAAAATAATTTTCAGCATGTATTTTAGCAAGATGCAGCAAGAAGAGCAAAAAATGAGCCCCAAACATGATTTTCCAACTTATAAAAAAAATAATTTCCAGCATGTATCAATACCTAGACTTCAATATAAACTAAGTCATTCCTCTAGACATTCCTCCGTTAACCTTTGCAAGAGACTAGAAATGCCTCAACATGCCATCCTAGATAAAATAGAATAGGGAGAAGGAGAAGAATACCTCTGTAGTGTAGCAAAACACTAAAATAAATTGAAGAAAACACCCCCACAGAAATCCTTCCTGAGAGCCCTACGCAAATAGCCCCCCACGGTTTCTAGCTCCCGGCTCGACAGACTCTAACCACAAGAGTATCGACCAATAGAGAGGAAGAAGAACTCCACTCGAACAATAAAGCAGAAGGAGGAAGCCTTCCCAACAGTGAAGAAGAAAGAAAGAAAGTGCTAAATTTCTCCAAAAGCCTTCCTCTCTCAAAGTCCTCTCTTTTCTCTTCTCTTTCAGACCCTCTTTTTTTCAAAAGAAAACAAAATTCTAGAAATATTTCAAGCACACACACAAGATGAACCCCACAAAAGAGGAACCAACCAGAAAAAAAATAGCAGCACCTCCCCTTCTCAGGAAATTTCAGCCAACCCTAGATCTTCCCCCGAATGGGGTTTTATAGACAAAAGAAGAGAAAAACAGCCATCTGTTTGCCGCCCTAGCCAACGAATGGGGAAAAAAGAAAGAAACGGCGGAATAAAGGAGAGGAGCGGCTATTGCCTCGAGTAGAAGGACCGTCGGCCAGCACGCCTGTTCTAATTGGAGAACTGAACGGATGTCGTGCACGTAAGGAAGGGGAAGAGACAGGGAAGAAGACGGGAGCCGCGTGGATCCACGGTGGAGGCTAGGGCACGGGCGAGAGGGAGCGGGACGAGCCGCGGGATCGAGCCCTGAGATGGCTCGAACGATTGAGGGTGAAAACCTAGATAGGGCTTAGGGTTTAATGAGATTATAATTTAGGGGTAAAATTTATAAAAGTATTTAATATTTTGAAAAATAAAAATTGAATTTGTGTTTTATTTGTGCGTCGTAACATATCGAATATGGATGTCTTTTCTAGGTATTTTTGGCATTCCGGACGTGTTGGCGCAGTCCAATTTTTCATTGAAGGTCGTCCGGAGAAGTTCGCATTTTCACCCATCCTTTAGACTCAATTGAAGTCATATATCGTGTGACTTAGTAAATTTTGTGCATTTGGTGTGTGTGTGACGATAGAGTCATAAAGTGATTTTTCTAGGGCTTGAAATCCTCTTGGGAACTTCTCCCTGAGTCTCCACACAATAGTCATTAGCCGCTCGTCCATAAGACAATTGTTTTGAGACCATAAATGCTAGACATCACAGGAAAATAGGAAGTGGCTGAAATTTCTAAAAAAAAAGTGTGGGTCCTAATTCTAGCTTTCTAAGATAGTCAATATAGGAACTCCTAGAGCTAGATCCTAGGATCCTAAGGGAATGAGTAATGACCTCAAAAATGAGGTCAACAAAGAGTCAAGCCAATTGGGTTTGTTACTATCAAGTTCTATCATGACACAAATCAAAAACTAATCCTCTTCAATTTTCCCTTGATCTCCAATTTACTTTCCTTTTCACAGACATCATCTGAGTTGATAGACATTTTATTACATTTATATCATCCAAGAGCAAAAACATCTTTGTGCGCTGTATATAATTATTAGCGTATATCCTCCATAATGCCATGCCCATTCCATCAAATTTCATGATCCCCAATGTTGATCATTCTTCTTAAAACATCACTCTCAATAAAAACTACAAGCTCTAATACTAGTTAGAATGAACTAGAAGAGACTTAATAGAAATCACCATGAATAAACAAAATAAAGAGAAGATAAACATATAATATTCACATAAATTTTTATACAGATTTGCCCAGTTGTGTACAGGTTCTATGTATAGAGAGCATAGGTGCAGGTTGTGTGTTGGCATACACTTAATGACATAATCTATACTGGAAAGGGCATAATTCTAGTATATGAGAGGAAGGGAGACATGGATAAAAATGGAATGACTTTATTTATTTGATGGAGATGCCCTCACTACTGAGTTACCAAGAGAGATTGTTAGTAATGGTGATAGCGATGATGGTTTCATAATGGGCTCAAGTTTGCCATGGAGTAGAGGTTTTTGATGCTGGAGAATGTGGAGCCAAAAACCAATTGTTTGACGTGGGTTGTGAAATGGCAAGACATGAGGTGGGACAACACTTTCTTGAACCCCACATTATGGCAATAGCTATGATATGGTCAAGTTGGCAAATGATCATCACGAATTCCATAATTTGCACACAACATTGAAAGGCCCACAAAAGGATAGCCACTAAGCTTGTTTGCTGCATTGAGCAATTGAATTGGCAATGACAAGAAGTGATGGTGATGATACTAGTCATTGTCATAAAAAGGCTCCTTGATTGATGAGATTTTAATGGAGCTTACTACAAAAAAATAATGCTTCTGGAGCATTGATCAGTTCAATAAGTTTTTGGTTCTCGATGCACTTTAGTCATCAAGAATCTTGTAAATAAGATGTTCATCATTTATGGACTTCCCTACAATTGCAAATTCATTGGACTGATTCTTGATAAACTTCATATATTTAATGATGATGTGGAATCTCTTGATGCAATTATTGACTTGTTCCTTAATTTGCTCAAGGCAACATCAAGATGTTTTGCACGTATTGCCAGGGCCGATTGATAGTTTCTCCGAAGGGAACTAAACATAAGGAGATTCTGACATTCCATGTGTTATGATTAGGATTTTTTGCGAGGAGGTTTCATCTATGATTGTGGTGGATGAAAGGCAAAAATGTTGAGCATTAATGAAACATTCTAGCACTTATCCTTCAACAAGAGCAAGAACATGAAGGTTCCATGTGTAGTTGGTAGTGATGAGTTTGGTGGTATTAAATAGGTTGATTGTGTGTTATTAAAATTAGAAAGTACAAAATTACATAGTATAGATTATAAAATTAGCAGCACAAATTGAGGGTTGTTATCAATGTACATAATTAGAAACTCATCCAAATTAACTTTTGAAGGTAACATCAAGGATTATTATATATGATAAATCAAACAGCAAAACAACAACCAATTCTGCTACAACCCTTCTCCATGCATAAAAATTAAGAAAACCCTACATGCATAATTTCTGACGTTTGAACCGGTAAATTACTTCATAAAATTAATCTAAATTACATTAAATAGTAAAACCCTCAATAGCTCGAAGCATCCTACTTTCACTTCTTTGCAACATTATTGAGGCAAACTTAACAGATGTACTGTAAATTTTAAGATGTTCTTTTCAAATTAAAAAAGAAAAAAAAAACATTTGCTACATAAACCAAAACATCTCTAGTTTAAAGGAAAAAAATAACCATGCTCCGGTAAGCGAAATA
Organism: Phalaenopsis equestris; assembly: GCF_001263595.1. Classification (NCBI taxonomy): domain Eukaryota; kingdom Viridiplantae; phylum Streptophyta; class Magnoliopsida; order Asparagales; family Orchidaceae; genus Phalaenopsis; species Phalaenopsis equestris. The sequence goes on along the minus strand of NW_018164444.1, from coordinate 34,748,002 downwards.
AAAATTAGCTGTTAGTGGTTAATGTGAAATTCAAATGTGGGTCAACAGGCATCCAGTGAGTGATTATAATAAATATTAACTGTTAGCAGTTAGGCGATGTTTGATATCCACTACTTTATGGTTGGATTTACTAGTTCGAGCCAAACATAAGTTGTATAAATTTATGAAATTTTGGATTTAAGATTTGATTTTTTACTTCAATTCAAGTTAAATTTGGATTTAATAAATCCAACAATGATGTATATATATATATATATTATATATATATATATATATATATATATTATGTGTTTAAAAAATTGAAGTTTAGGTGTTAGATATCTAAATAGACATGAATTGTGTGGTATGCACGTAAATCTTTCGAAATTAAAATTTGGATGGGATGAATAAAACAAATCATCAGACAAACAGACTTGACGAAGAAGATTGACACAAGTCTAATATAACTTAAAAAAAACATTTTAGTAAAAGTTTATCGACAACTTAAAAAATTTCACCAGAAACTGTTGAAATCAGCGAAACTAAAGAATCATTTTGAAATCAATGAAATTGCCAAAATTTAAAACCAAAAACTAAAAAGTATAGTGTTTTGATTCGACAAATCATTCAACATAAAAACATGAAAAAGTTGAATTTGATATGGTTTTGAATTCAACAACAATGACATGATAAAGCAAGTATTTTTTTTCTCTGTTAAGGAAGTTGCGGAGATGAGGCCGGCCATGAGACCCTGAGAGCAACGGGCACAAGAAATCTAATTATTCTTCAACGCCAATTACTTCTCTTATTAACTCATTCCACAATTAAAGACCAAAACGACAAGTTATTGATGTATGCCCAATAAGTGCTGCGGCACAAAAGGAAAGGTGGCAAATATCTGTCAGGACCAAAAACCGCTGACTCGTTATTCTCTCTAAATATTTTTCTTATACACCGCCAAAATTAATGTGTAATAATTCCAATGCATGCTCAAAACATGTGAAGCGAATTCCACATGATGTTAAGGTCCTTCAGAATTATGAATAACACACTTGCACAATAAGTAATCTATTTAAATACCAACAATAATAATAGCTATTTTGTGCAAACATAGAATTTCTAAACAAAACTTAGGGGCTCGAAGGAAGACATGAACAAAGAAAATATCGAGAGAATTTTGTATTAGGATGATATTGCTAATGGTTAAGATAGCTCTCAATATCATTAGATCTACTTTGGGATTAGTGCAATAAACTTCTCTTAAAGTAAATAAAACAACTTTAAGTTCCAACCTAATTAAATAAATAAGAAAGGTCCCTATTTTAAACTCAAACACTTGAACCGTCCGAAAGTTTGCCATTTCATCAATTAAATGTAACAACCCCACTACACACAAAAAAATGAAATAATCAAAATAAGAATATTTACCGATAAGTTTCTGTGAAGGAAACTTTAAAAATATATAGTTTTATAGTAGCAGTGTGCATCATGTTAGAAAGCATAAAATAAAAACACTACGCATCAAGTTTGTTGAGCTTCCAAAAAAATGACCCCAATTTTATTCTGTTAGGTTGCAACAACTCATAATCATAAAATACCAAGCATCTGCCCAAGTATATGCCACAAAATGGAATCATTCTTTTGTTTTACAAATACAAAATAGCAGCAAAAAAGTTGTCAAATAAGTCAAAACCTACAGCAAAACACCTAATTTGCAACCGGGTCAAGAAGTCTCTTGTAATCTTTTCTCAACTTTTCTTTCTTCGATGATTTTGGGGATTCTGAAGATGGTGTGGGAGAACTATCACGTAGGGCAGGGACGGTCTGTGAATCTTCAGGTAGTGTAGAGTGGAGAAATCTTTTAGTGGAACCATGGTGGGTGCAGAAAAGTTTTAGCATCTTTCTTCCCCTCATCCATTTTAGAATAATCTTCATATGAGTTTTACTATTCAGGCCATTGATACCACTTTCCTGGTGACATTGACAATGACGCATATGAAAAGGAGTTTAACTTGCATTTACCGTGCATGGCAACTTGGAATGAAGATGTGAATGTAGACTTCTTCAGGTCAGGTCTAACAAAATGAAATAAATAAATAAACAGCAAAATTTTAGAGATTGCGCATGTGGAAGAAGTCATTCAATAAAACTTTATTTTTTATGTTCATACAGCAGTCAGAGAGTTGAACAAGAAGCCAAATGACTAAATATAGGCTCCTCTTCCTAATCACCAGCATAACAAGCTTGGAAGGAAATAAATAAACTAACAATGAAAGAGAAAGCCCATCGATAGCAATGCCATATGCATAAAAGCTTGCTCAAAAGAAATGCCACCACAGAACAAGCATTGCCTATCCATCCGCCTAAGAAGGATGCAACATGCTCTAACATATGTCCATAACGAAATCAAAAGTCCAAAGCAAGGTTTACACGGTTTTGCCAAATAGGCATTAGATGCACAACAAGTCGGCCAAAATCCAACAACTAACACGGAACGGATAATATCCTTTTTTTAAGGAGATATGGTCCATGCAGCATAAAAATAATAATTTTAATACAATTTAAATGACCTTTTTTAATAAGAGAAAATCAAGTGGGTCTTTTTAGATCTCAAGAAAAAAGATATGATAGCATTGCCATATGCATAAAAGCTTGCTCAAAAGAAATGCCACTACAAAATAAGCATTGCCTATCTAGCTGCCTAAGAAGGAAGCAACATGCTCTTACATATGTCCACAAGAAAATAAAAAGTCCAAATGCAAGGTTTACTCGGCTTTGCCAAATAGGCATTTAGATGCACGATGAGTCGGCCAAGATCCAACAAGTAACACAGATCGGATACTATCCTTTTTTTAAGGAGATATGATCCATGCAGCATAAAAATACTAATTTTGATACAATTTAAATGACCTTTTTTAATATGAGAAAATCAAGTGGGTCTTTTTAGATCTCCAGAAAAAGGATATTTTGGCAATTTGAATCAAGAATATAAGAAACAAGCCTTCCATCTAAATCCTATTCTCACATCTCCTCCTTAAAGTAATCTTCTTGTCAATCTTTTTCCCACTATTCCAATCCATGGTGTTCACAGATAATACTGAATATTAATGTTGTAATAAGTTTTATTATTTCGATATGGATGATGGAGAGCTTTGCATCAGATACAAGAGATGTAATATATTTTCCGAATGAAACTAACTTCCCCTGTAAGAATCTGCTAAACTAAAATGAACTACAATTCTCAAATAGTTCTGATACTCTATTACTTGTATAATAATAACGTTGTCGTCCTAGGTGCAAAAAAGAAGACAATTTCAAGGATTACTATCTGTTTCTAAACAAAAAACATCAGCAGAATATAAGCATAGAAGTTGAGGTTTTGAAGAAGATAATCAAAAAGACCACGTATCTATTGACAATATGGAGCGATGTTGAAAAAGCTAGAATTAAAAAAAAAACCTTCAGTTTTACCTAAAAAATTCTAAATTATTTGAAAGCAAATTGGCGATGAAGAGCTCCTGATACAAAATTTATCTTCTCCCTCATCATTTATATAGTGTGTTAGGATATGGGCATCAATAATATTTTTCTATAAGGTCATGGCATCAATTATATTTTTCTATAAGGGCATTGGCATACATAACACACTATTCTTATATATTTATATATGTAAGACCTAAACTTTCATATTTACATGCTTAGCACTCGAATCTGACATTACATCAAAAAAACCACTACTACTAACTTTTTAAAAGTAAAATACATATTTTCATACCTAAGTTTATAACACCAAAGTATTAGAAATGCAAATATCAAACTTTAGGTATTTTATATGTAAATACATAAGAATTGTGCGGTATGTATGTAAATGTCCATTTCTAATATGATAAGCACAAAATTCAAAACAAATAATTCTAAGAATAAATACAAACTTATATGAATTATTTTTTTGAATAAAACAAGTTCAAAAAATTTCCATTATTATGGACAAGCTCCAACTAAAATTTGAAACAAATTTTAATTCGAATTTCAACTTCCATAAATTCTAAACAAACTGGAGGATGGAGAGAGAGAGAGAGCAGCTGTGCTGTGGACTGAAAATTGTTTATTTTAATTAATTCCATGATTAACAAAGTTAGTTAATGAACTGAAATATCTATTGATTGGTATTGCATTTGTTGTCGGCTCTAAGAGAAAATGGAATTAGGGATCTGATCGAGTTACAAATACAGAAAATAAAGCAGTCTTTTTTATTCTTTTGCTTAGCTCTATGGCAGAAGTAGACTTTTTAATGAAGATGGCTCACCTTAGATAGTGATATTAAAGAGAATAGCTGCATATTAATATGTTTATTATCTCATAATTAGATACAAAAAAAAATGTTTAATTTGTTTGGCTGGAGAGATTTGTGGCTTCCCATTGTGGTTAAACTGAGGGCATTTGGATTTAGGGAAAAGCAATCCTTTGTTTGCATACATGTGGCTTCCTAAAAGTTTATCAGTTCCTCTCTTTATAGTAAAAATAAGCAATTATTTTAGATGAATCATGCAAATCTTGGTAACTTTTTGTAGTGTGAGTATCTTAGTTAACATATGGTATGTTCATTCATTTCTGTGGGCATTTTATCTGCCCAACTATAAAAATGAATCTCATCCATATGCGTAGAATCAAATAGCGCAAAATAACCTAAAAATGCTGAATCATTTTTATTTGAACAAGTTTACCTGTAGTTTTTCACCCAAACCATTAATACAGACCAAGATACACTTGGCTCAATAGTACCAAAAGAAACACATACTTTCATTGAGGATTGAGCCAGATCGACCAAATAATATCGAGTCAATTCCACAGCCTACAACCCTCTTTGTTTCACTCAATCAGATAAGTTAGCATGGCTCCCGTAGAGACGACTGAGACAGTAAATAGAGAATAAGAGAGACAACAAATTGGTCAGGTGAGACCAATAATACAATATGCTCTACCAACGGGTGTTCTAATTAAAAGCAACAGTTCACAAACATTTAGAGATACAAAAAGCTCTTGAAGTGATGGATCGATGAGTATGAAGATTTTGAATAAGTCTTATTAAGTATAACCAACAGCTTACTTGTAGGAAAATCTCAGAGTTATGCACCCTCCTCTGCATGGGGAAAGAGCCAAATATGGTACCTATATATATGCTTAAAGAATTGCAATCGAGAGATCTTTTTTGATCTCCTAAAACCCAGACAATCTTTTGAACTTATGAAATCTTAGAAACATGATACTCTAGTGGTTCTTTGTATAATAGAGAGAACTAACAAAAAAACAATCAATTTCACATCTCTACCCTAAATATCTATATTCTAAATACCTTTCTTCAAAGTAAGATCTTCCAGTAATCACTTATTCGCCCCAAGGATGCTCATATTTGATGTTCACAATTCATAGTAGGTGTGTTTATATAATTAAAAGAATTTTAAACAAAAAAAATGTCACCTCAATAATACACCATTGGTTCACAACTTAGATAGAAATAATTCTAAGGATTTCCAATATGCTTCCTTTATTGCTCTTTGCACATCACCAAATTAACTAACTCTTTAGTTATCAGCTTTTCTATAACAGCCCAAACTCCAATAATTATAACTTTTATAGCTTTGCATCCTTCATGCATAAATTAATTCATTAAGAGTAGAAACCATATTAAATTTGACTTTGATTAGGCACCCAATTGGCCAACCCAGTTGAGTTAGCAGACAAATAAGAGAAATTTGATTGACAATTAACAGTAAATGTCGGTAAGAAGTCAAGAAAAGAATGGATTGGGCGGGAAGTTATGGCCGATAAAGTTATAAACAAGTAGGCTGCCATAGAGCTAGGACATAGATTGAGACTGACGACGGAATCTAGCATTAGTATCGTGAATAATACGATCGACCTTATTGATCTTAATATCCTGAATAATAATAAAACGTTTCATTTTTTATCGTCGCATTAGTAAAAAAGAAGTTGAGGCTTTAAAGAAAACCAAGGGTGGAAAGGATGTAGGACCTGATGATATCCCAAGTGAAGTGGAAATATTTGGGAGATTTGGGAGTTTCTTGGCTTACTAAACTCTTTAATATCATTTTAAAAAATAAAAAGATGTCTGAGGAGTGGAGGAAGAGTATTTTGGTCCTCATTTTTAAGAATAAAGGGGATGCACAAGAGTGTGCAAATTATAGAGGAATTAAGTTGATGTTTCATAATTTAAAGTTATGGGAGAGGGTAATTGAACATAGGTTAAGACGCATCACAAAGATTTCTTATAATCAATTTGGATTTACGTCGGGCAGGTCTACTATGAAAGCTATACATTTATTGAGAGGTTTGATGGATAAGTGCAGAGATAATAAGGAGAATTTACATTTGAATTTTATTGATTTAGAAAAAGCTTACAATAAGGTTCCAAGAGATATCCTTTGCAGAGTTCTTGAGAAGAAAGGTGTTGATATGTCTTATATTCAAGTCATTAAAGATATATATGCTAGAGTTGTTACTTGTGTTCAAACTGAAGGAGGATTGACCAAATATTTTCCTATTTCTGTTGGATTACATCAGGGATCGACTTCAAGCCCATATCTTTTTGCTTTAGTTATGGATGGTCTTACTGCACATCTACAGAAGGATGTACCTTGGTGTATGCTTTTTGCTAATGATATCCTTCTCGTGGATAAAACGAGAGAAAAAGGTCTACATTGGAGTCTAAAGGCCTTCATTTAAGTAGAACTAAAACTGAATACATGGAATGTAATTTTAGTAGTAATAGCTCTAGTGACATAAGTGTGTCTTTGGGTCATCAAATTATTAAAAGGTGTGATCGATTTAGATATCTTGGGTCTGTTGTTCAAAGCGATGGTGATATAGATGGGGATGTTAATAGTAGAATTCAAGTTTGTTGGTTGAAGTGGAGGAGTGTTTCGGGCCTTTTGTGTGATAGAAAAGTACCGCTCAGACTGAAAGGAAAATTTTATAAGAGGATGGTGAGACCTGCAATGCTCTATGGCACTGAATGTTGGCCTTTAAAAGAGGAGCATAATAATAAGTTAAGTGTTGCCGAGATGAGAATGATTAGGTGGATGAGTGGATTTACACTTAGAGGCAAAATGCGAAATGAATATATCCGTGATATGGTTGGTGTAGCTCCTGTGACGGGCAAAATTAGAGAAAGTCGTCTTAGATGGTTTGGTCACATTAATCGTCGACCATCTGATGATCCGATTAGGAGAGTAGATGCTTTAGATTCGACTTGTATTAAGAAAGGCAGAGGTAGACCTAGGAAGACTTGGGCTTATTGTATTAAAAATGATCTTAATTTACTAGAACTAAATGAAAATATGCCACTAAATAGGACGCAATGGAGAAAAAGGATTCATGTAGCCAACCCCGCGTAGTGGGATTAAGGCTTTGTTGTTGTTTTTGTTATTGTTGTTAGGCATGGATTATCACATTTCCTTGCATATAATGTATGACTGTTCATAACAATATGAGATTCATAGTTGAGCAGTTTGTCCATGTATTTGCATAATTATTTTCAATTTTCAAAATGAATTAACAAAAAATGAATGTTTATAAAATGAGAAAAAAATGTGAAAAGGGTGGTGTGCTTAGTGATATCAAATTATATTGTGTTCCAAATGGGCCGATGGGTTCGATTTTTCATAGTTATAGTTGCTAATAGTACATTGAATCTTCAAAGCCTTCCAATGAGGGAGGTAAACAGATCTAAGGCTTAATAATCGTATGTCATGAAAAGGCAGACTTTGGTGTAACTCACAGAATGTGCAACCCATCATCATACAAGAGAATGAATGATCCATAGATATGAATGAATGATTGAATGGTTGCTTTCATGAAATCCCATTACCATGACATGGATATCTTATATTATATTTATACAATATTATGCATGAAATTTTTCATAATTGTTAAATTTATTAATGTATAGCCTAACTATTCCATCATAAAATAGAACAATTGAAACCTCATGTCATTCATTGTTTTCCCCAACTATAGCATTAACAGATTAAAAGGTGTTTTTCAACCTGATTTGAATGACAATCACACAAATTTGCATGTAGCTCTGACACATCACCTCAAAATTAAAAGTTTCTTTTTTGCATCTTATTACATCCCAACTCTTTCTCAAGGCATATTCTACTTCTTTATATTCTTTTTTCCAGTCTTTAAACGTGTTGGAAGGCTGATCAGCAAAATGATAAAACAAAGTCTAGCATAAATCTCTATGCCATTGAATTGATAAGGGTCTACAATTGTGGCAATGCAACACAATTTTAATAATAATCTGCAAGAGGATCCTATTTCTCGTCATTATAACGTATTGAAAAAAAAATCATAAGGAGACGGTGAAAAGACTATGTATCTCATATAATTGTCAACTACGAATGGTGCATCGAGATATTGCACACATCACTTTAAAAATTGTGCCAAATTTACATAAAAAATATGAATACTCTAATAATCAAATATCAAGAAAGTAGCCAACACATTAAAATTAATGGCACTCATTATCAACTAACAAGGTCTAAAAGTAATAAATTAAATTGTGTCCATCTAGAATAGAAAAATATTAAATAGCATATTCAAGATAGAGGCTAAATGAGATATCTAGTACAAAATCAGCATCATTATCATAGTTATCACAATCTCAAAAATAAATAAATAAATAAACTTCATCATCACTATCTTATACCCTATGGAATAGCATTCTTTGTCATCTTCATATTCTTCATTAAATAATATGTTATGCCTAAATAAATTAAGTACACATTTCCCTTTTTTTTTTTTTCCCTACATGAATTTCAAACAGCATATCTCCTTTCGTAAACACCACTAGGCCTAACAACATCCCATCAAATTAGAACATAAACAAATGCAAAATCATCATTTTCATTAGCCTTATCCATCATGTTCTACTTGATCATTCATTGAAATCATCAACTTTATCTATTTCCATGAAGCTGCAATGAAGTGTACTCATATTATTCTATTAACTTCACTTAAATAACATGACTAAAATTGCTTATGTTGAAATAATTTAAAAGGTAGTATTCAAGATTATAAATGCCCGTTTTCAAACAGACTCAAAATTACATCTACACCGAGACATACTACATGTGAATTCGAACACCTTAATTCTATAATTGTGTAAATTAAGATTAGAAGAACCATATACTAGCATAAATTCCAAATTTTTTTTTTAAATTCTACGATCGTACACAATCAAGGCATAAGATATTCAAGTCCTCAAGGAACCTGAATCCTTAGAAAAATCATAGAAAGAGTTATCTCAAGACAAGAAGGCAAGCTCACTTGCAGCTTAGTTGCCATCGCATCAAAAGCAACACCGCAACAACATTTGCATCTCCAACATCTCATTCACAACCCATGTTTCAATCTCACCTATATTGTATCCATTGCTACATTAACACCGACACCACCACATCTTTTGCATCGTAGTCCTCTCCTTATAAACCAACACTAAAACCTGAAACCTTAATCATTCAAGGCACAAAACATGTGTCACAATCTCATTTGTATGGTCGATGAACAACTACAACTCGGCTCAATTAATACTTAATCATATTTGTTCAAACAAGTAAATAAACAAGTTCGGTTTTTTTTTTAAAACTCGAAGATTAAATGAATCAAACATAAAAACGGCCTAACTGATCTATTTATATTAGCAAACAAATTAGTTTGTTGCTCACCAAGTAACTCAACAAAAACTTATTTAATTATATAAATTTAATAGCAATATATAATTTTTAAATATTATTATTATAAGATTAATTATTAATTACATATTTAATAATAATAATAATATTATTATTATTATTATTATTATTATATATTAACCGAATTTATCTGCCATCTATATGACAATTTTTAAATTTAATTAATTATTATTATATAAATATATAATACATATTTATCAATTATGTAATCACATGAATTTGGTAACATCTAATTTTTATGTTCTTCCACGGATCATGATTCACTCAACGCTTAAAAGTTTCGGCCCATATTTTCTCTTCTACAATTTTAAATTTTTTAGTGTGTGTGTCTCTATATTCAAAATAATTGATTTGTCATTAGTGAATGTGCATATTAGGTTAATGCAATTCTTTCTTATTTCTTTATTTTAAAGATCTAGTTTATTAGCACTTTTGTTATTTATTGCAAGAAAATTCATTTGTAGCTTAAAGATTATCTTAATTAACTAGTGTAAAGTAGTTATATAGTAATTGAAATTTATTCAATGGCTTATTGGTTTATATTTATAAGATAATTTGTTAGTAATTTTATATGAAAATTCTAATAATCATTCAAATTTTTAACTTGTTTATTAATTATTGTATTAGTTCATTGAAATACTCATTCAATTAATATAAACAAGCCAAATAAAAACAACTACAATAATTAAAAATTTTAAACAAGTTAAATGTGAACAAACATGTTAACGATTGACTCAAGCTCGAGCCAAACATGAACAAGTCATAATATGACCAGGCTAAGTCCAATCCACTTTATACTCAACTCTATTACAGTCCTACTAATTTGCGCTATAGACATGCATTCCATTCACATTGGTGCAACAATCATCTCCTATAAAAATTATGACGGAATTTTCCTAGTGCACAATGGTTGTCACCTTAAGATTTGTACAACAATCATGCTTGTGCCACAGTTAGCTTTATTAAAATTTACATGATAACATTGCATGGGCGGTAATCATCTTCTTTCAACCTTGTGTCGCACCACCTTTGCATTATAGCTATCTCCCAAAAGCCCTGTACTGCAATCTTGCTTGTGCCACAACTATCTCCTTCGAGTCCTATGCCATAAATCACACTTATTTTGCAATCATTAGAGCAATTTCACCACAAGGTACATTATAGTCTTCTCCAATAAGCCTTGAGCCATAGTTCTATCTAGCAATCCGGAACCACAACATGTTTCAATAAGAATCATACTATGGTTATTTTTGGCCAATTTAGTTGCATGCATACATAATACTCGCAATCACACCCATGATGTCACCCTCAATTTTGCCTTTTTTTTTATCGCCCAAGGAATATATTATGCTAAAGTGCCTCTAATTAGTTTGAAATGAACTATTTGTGTTCAAATTTTTCACAAATATTGCGTTGTTTAACTCAATCAGCCCCATAGTTTTTCCATCTAAGAATTTATCATGTAAACAACATGTACATACTCTCTTCTCAATCGGACTGTGTTTGTTTTTGATATCAGAAGAACAAAAAAAAAATTCAAGGTGATCTAGATTAATCCTCATTCCATCAGCATTATTTCTTGCATGCAATAGTTTGGAAGCATTGTAAATATTCTCACCTTTTGTCCACCAGTAATCATGACAAGAACCTCAACAAACTATCCATAAATTCAAGCTCAACTGGTCTCCTCCTGCACAATCTTTGATAAAAGATGATGCAAAACAAGCTATGACACCTTCACAATAAGCAAAACAACAAGTGGACCCAGCTGGAACTTTGCAAGGATGTTGATGTTCACATTCTAGGCATGATTAGGATCAAGGAGCACAAAGCTATGGTCAAAACAAACACATCGTGATATATATTGTCAATAAAAAAAAGGCATCTGTTATTCTTAAGTTGCAACTATAATTATCAATCCATACCACAAATAACACGTCCCACATTGACAAGCAATTGTTTCTCTTATTGATATCGAGTCAACATCCATAATGATAAAGAATCATTGATCTAATGCCATCTCTCTAAAGCTACCAAACACATCATGAAAATTGCTTTTAGTAAACCGTTCGTGCAATCTTTTTGCAAACGTTTTATCATTACCATTGCACTTGTAGCAAATCTCACCCATAGGTAAACCATGGTTATCGCCATTGAGATCATCAATAATCACCAACATTAGGCTCATTGCAAATGCCACTCAATTCGTCTCAATCCCTACCCTTAGATTGGTTTTGCTTACAAATTTTGGCCTATCCTTGTAGTCACTTTCAAGGCTTGCCAGTTATGAAGCATGAACATGAACACAAAACACAATACGAACAAGGCATAATTGTAAAAAGCAGAACACAATACATCATGGACACATGTTCTTATATTTAATAAATTACTGCAATTAAATATATACTTTTTGTTATTTTCTAATAATGACATCACATAATAAAATATGATACCATAAAGGAGATATTTTAAAAGTAAAAAAGAATCAATCATAATTAATTAAAAAAACATATTTTATCATACAAGCAGTCATCAATATCCTTGCCATGTCCGTGCCATGTTAGAGCCCAAAATTATAATAAAAATTATTGACACAATTTGTGGCAAGAATGACATGTTTTGGGGCATGTAGGAGCCATGTTTGTGTCCAACACGGGCATGGAAGCCATTTAAAGGTGTTTCTATTTCATAGCTTTCCATAATCAGGGCCTTTAAGCTTGCTACATTTCTTTCCTTAGGGTTAGCCACATCATTGCCCCTAAGCTCAATGTATTGGCGACCCTTAAAAAGGTTGTAGCCACCACGGTTTGATTCATTATGGGCATCATTGCCCTAGTTTTTTTAACCTGCAGTCCTCATGCTCATTGCAATAATCTCCCTTAGATCTAATGTGCTAGTTGCCTTCATACTTGAGGTCGTGACCATTGCTTAAAATTGCACAATAAGAGGCATGTCTTAGTGCAATTTTAACCAAAAAAAATGTCATGAGGCGTATGCCTCAACTTGACTTTGATGAGGCGTAAGAATCAATAAGGTGGAGGCACATGTTTGTGTAATTTTTGAGAGGCATAAGCCTCAAAATTTTAAGTTTAAGCAGTTTAAATTTTTTTCATTTATAAATATAACAAATAAACAACTCATATTTGTTATATATCTATACCTAAACCTAAAATACTTATCACAATTATAAGAGGAAGACTCAATGTTAAATTTTGTTTATGGAATAGAAAATACAATCAATGCCGGTCACCAATTAAGTAATAGGGAATATTAATATAATTATTTATGTAAAAAAAATTCTAACCATAAATATAATAATCATTTTAAATTGTAATTAATATTATTATTGATTTTATTGATGAAGGAAAAGATAGATGATCGAGATCAAAGATAAGTAGGAAAACTAGAATGACGTTGACACCACTGAGAATGATGAAGAAGTAAAAGCATTTCACTATAATAATGATTCTGCTAGGGAACCGTTAAATAATGAAAGTGAAAGAAACTTTTAAATTTATAAATCATATTCTAAGTGACTTAAAATATTTATATATATTGAATTGGGAATGAGAAAGGCTGATTGTTATAATTTTAATTTGATCTCTTAATTTGTAGTTAGTGTATTGTTTAACATTTTATACTTTTACTAACATAATGTTTTAATCTAGGTCTACGACTCAAAATTTCTCAAGGTTTATGTCTTATCGAATAGACAAAACATGCCTCAATGCCTGATAGTACAATTTTAAACCTTGGCTACAGCTATCATGCGTGGCTTTCAATATCCCACAACTTGGTGCAAATATTTAGTGATACATATGTTTTGGATTCTAATTTGTTTGTGGATTCACACCACTAAAGAAAGAATTCGAAAAGACGATTAGTTCAGAAAACAGAGAAAATGGGAAGAAAAGGATGCCATTAATAGTTGGGGCAGTAGTCCCCTTACAATGCAGTTGCTACCATTATTTGTGGATGAGTTACCTTGATATGCATTAGATGTGATAAATAATACAATCCAACCCCCAAAGAAATATAAGAATCTCAACAAATTTATAATGTATCTCATTTGTTTGTTCCTCTAACACTGCAGGATAAGCCATATGGGCTTGTCATCTTATGCCAATGCTGTTCTTTTTTTTTGCTTGCCCTCTATTTTAACGCTTCCCATTGATAATTGTAACCACAAAAAATGTCTAGTCTTATATGTTTCATCTTTCTTAACGCTTCTATCTGCCTATTTGGTGTCGAAGCAAATTGGGGGTGTCATTCTAGTTGTCTGGAGGAACTCAGCATTGAGTTTGCTATATGTGTCTAGCTGAGTTGGCTTTCCAGGAAAGTTGGTGAGTTGTCTTCGTTGAGTAGCATTGATCCGTCCCCTTAGAAAAGCTGTTTGGATGAGCATTATAGCTGAGCTTCCCTGATAGATCAACTAGATAGCTAGCATCACAAACTTAAGCCAGTCCAGGAGTTTTGGCTATACAACATGGAAAACAAAAAGCTTGACTAAAAGTTCACATACTTAACCCCTTGAACATTATGCTTGATCACCCTCACAAAATACACTCAATTACAGAAGAAAGTTAAATACCAAGCATGTCGAAGCAGCCACAAATCTCGAGTCAGCAACACAATCCAAAAGCAAAAATAAGCTTAATTCATAAGCTATTTCAAGTGCTTACCTTGACGAGGTTCCAGGTGTTAGAGACGGAGATAGGTCCTTGTTGCTTAATCAACTCGTAGAGGCTTTTGGAGATCTCCATGGCTTGCTCCCTTGGAACTTTAGGGTTTATCCTTCTTACGTCTTCGCTGCGTTTCCTGGAAAAGTAGCGCACCAGCATCGAGCCTGTTGCTGCTGCGCCACCGCTACCTCCGCTGCGAAACAGCATCTCTTGTTCTTTCTTCCCGGTCACCCACTGCGTAAAGCCTCCAGACGGCGTCCCCAAAACCAGAACCCCGTTTGAGGATAGGTGGTTATTTTCAACAAGACCCTAAACAATAATAGGAATTGCGGAGCTTAGGTCTCATATCGACCAAATATAGGGCCGAAAAGTCTTGGGCTGCCGACTGCCCACTGTCCCGAAGAGTTCTTTGGGAGGTGACAACTGACAGGTGGTATCATAGCAAATTATCGCTTGTCAGTTGTGTATACTCTTTATAGTCCAGTGGGACCCTCGGTGGAGTCGATCAGTGACGAGGGTGTCATGTGATTGAGTGGAGAAGAATGTTACGGACAAAAAGCCCCACATCGGCTAGGTGTAGAGCCGAAAAGCAGTATTTAAGTCCTGGTCTGTCCACCACCCCGAATAACTCTTTGACACCTAGCTCTGACATGCTTGTAATGATCGGAATTGAATAATTTTGAGAAATATATACAATTTCCAAAATAAAAAAAAATTAAATTGGCTTGAAATTGAATTGAATGGAGCCAGCCCCAAATTCAATCCGATTGATCCGCAATCTAATTTTGAGCCAAATTATGCACTCATGCAGATTTTAAATATAATTGAATTGATTGGTTATTGGTAGGGGGGACATCAGATTTCGTAATTTAATAATTTTGCCCATCTGCCCCTCTCCATATATTTTATTCCCAACATTTATAAAATTTTAAATATTTTATGATTTTGCACTTTCTAAAAAAAATGTTGAAAAGAAACGGTTAGAAAAGCGGGACATGAATGCCAAAAATAAATTAGCTTAAATGAACTTGTTAGAGTTGCTCTTAACTTCTGGAATGCGTTCAAATATCGTAAGAAAATATGTATTTATTGGCGGATTTAAATAGATATCACATAATTCTTATATGTTTACATATCTTACACCTAAAATTTCATATAAAGAGGAATAACACTGATTTTTTTAATATCACAACAAAAATTTTAATATTATTAACTGTTTAAAAGTGAAATACACATTTTTTATATATAGATTTATAATATCAAAGTGTTATAAATATAAAAGTCAAACTTTAAGTATTAGATGTGCAAATAAACTGAGAATGCAAAGAATAATGGTCGTTTGGGGTGGCGGTGCGGCGCCAAACTACAATTTTATTTGTTTTGGTAAACTGTGTTTTGGCCTGAAATCTTTATTTTCCTACCACTATTGGCTAGTGTTGTGTTGACATCTTTCTAGATGTCGTCTGACTTAAGAAAAATATATACATGTATAATAGTCAACGTAATTTTTTTAACATCAAATTATTATTCAGCAGCTTCATAATAAATTTTTTTAATAAATTACAGTTGTGTTAAATATATCCTAACAAAGAGGAAATAAAAGAATTAAGAGGAGAATAAAATAAGCAAAAAAGAAAACTAAGTTGATTTCTTTATTATTTTCATGCTGCCTAATTCGTTACAATAAAACTTATTTATAAACAAATACATGGCAGAATAGTAACTTTACACAGAATTACAAAATACTTTCACCATCCAAATTAACTAATATAAAAGTGTAACTTAGGGCAGCTGAAGCCCTAAGTGAGGAAAAAATATTACATCAGGTGTCCGGACCAGTTATGATTCCGAATTTCAATGAATTTTCACCACGTGTAAGCGACGGACCCACTAAATAAAAAATAAAAAGTTCTATATTTTAATGCATCTCCCGACCTGACGGAACGTTACTTGAGTGGTATTGCGGCGATTTAGGTGTTATTGCAAGTTGGGCTCTGTTATTGAGATATTATTGGGTTGTTATTTGATTGGCATTGTGACGGCTTTGTTGTGGTATTCGACTGACGTTATTTCAGTGTTATTGTGACATTATTGTGGTGTTATTACTGTATTATTGTGGCGTTATGAAAAAATACCACATAATTCTGCAATAACATCTCAATAACATCATAATAACACATAAATACCAGAACATATTATGTTATTATGGTGTTATTGCGGTATTATTTTTGTGTTATCACGGTATTCCGCAATAACACACCAGTAACACCACAATAATACTGCAATAACACATAACAATACTAAAATAACATCACTCGAATATTATCACAAAATCGTTGCAATACGACTCAAATCACACCTTAATAAACACTTGAAAATCTGCTTTCATAAGTTAATTTTAGTAGTTTTTTTATGTGATTTATAGATTTGAGAGTTATATAAGTAAATATCAAAATGTAGAAGCTCCATATGTATATTTGTAAGAGTTATGTGGTATTCATGGTTTGTATATTTTCATTTTGAGCATTTACATACATACCAACCAATTATTGTATTTACATATCTAGCACTTTACTATAATTTTTTACATTTATATCACCAAAAATTATTATATCCCATAATAATACCATCATTTTAATTTTTATAAGTAGAAATAAACCTTTAGATCCATAAGGTCGATGGGGCGTATGAAAAAATTGATGTTTAGGTGTTAGTTGATGTTTAGGTGTTAGATATAAATACATAAGAATTGAGTGGCATGTATGTAAATCTTCCTTTCATTTTTTTGATAACTACCACTCAAATAACACAATAATAATAATTCAATAACACTACAACAATACAATAATAACATCATAATAACACTTAAATAACAACAGTCAAATACAACTGTAATCACCACAATACCACTCAAAAAACGTCATAATAATACATCAACAACACCTCAATAACACCACAATAATGTCTCAATAACACCATAATAACATCATATGTTCTAGTAATTATGTTCTGTATATTTTCATTTTGGGCATTTACATACATACCACCCATTCCTTGCATTTATATATCTAGCACCTATATTTTAATTTTTACAATTATATCACATAAAAAGTACCATAATTTTAATTTCTAAAACTTCAAATAAAACTTTTCAAATATTGGGCCGATGGCGTGTATGAAAAAATTGATGTTTAGGCATTAGATATGTAAATACATAAAAATTGAGTGTAATGAATATAAATCTTCCTTTCATTTTTGAATAATGAACACAACCCAACTTGCAATAACACCTAAATCAGCGCAGTACCACTCAAAAAATGTTAGGTCAGACCGGATTATGCCATAAAATATAGAGCTTTTCATTTTTTATTTAGTAGGTCTACCGCTTATATGTGGCGAAATATCTTTGGAGTCCGGAAACAGTTATGAATCTGGAATCCTGATGTAATATTGTTTCCTAAGTAAGCGACTCCCTTCGATAGTTGAATCAGAAGAAGCTGCTCAAATAGAAAGTCAAGTCAGCAATATCTACAGAGGCAAAGGCGATTGAACTTTTTGAAAGTTCGAGAGCTCCTTTACCCCCCTATAAGAAGATGATCTAGAGGTTTAATCACCAACTAGCTTGTTAGGTTTTTGTGTCTTGTGATCGGCAGTGTTTTTGTGAAAATGTCTGCTTGTTGATTCTTAATCATGAGATGTTATAGATGTATTGATTTTAACTTAGATGGTCTTTGATAAAATGATAGTTCACTTCTATATTAGATTGTGCTCTAAGGTTATAGCAAAGGTGTTGTCACCAAAATTCATGGGAGTACATATTCCTACCAACCTTAACTTTTGTCTCAGTCATTTTCAAACTTCTCTTTCGTGAATGGCTTCTAAAACAGAATGAGGCAAAATTCCCTTTACTCTTGACTCTAAGAAATTCATAAGTTTTGAAGCAGCCACTATGTTACATGATCTTATAGTTTAAAAAAGTCTGATTCAATTAAGGGGTTTCATTAATCCAGGAGGGGATATTGATGCTCAAAGAGATATGAAATGTTCGGTAAATGTTTATTGTAACATAGACAGTGCAATTATTCCTATTGTGTGAGAGCTTTATGTAAATTTTAAAGAGCAAAAGAGAGGAATGTTTTTGTTAGGGGAAAATGGGTAGATTTTACTCCTACCTCTATTAATTTCATATTTAATATGCCTAATTGTGAAGACAGTTATATGCTTTTCTTATCCTCAATTACTGATGAAAATCTATTGAAAATCATTGAACGCCTTACTTCTGGGAGGGGAGTTGGAAGAAGAGGGAAGACAAATTTATGATTTTTTTTTGCCACGACGCTTATTGCCACTTCTAAGGCATGACATTTCTTTATTTACACCCGACTTTTGTCAACTATAAATCTTAGTGAGGTTACGAAAGAGAGAATTGTCCTAGGTTATTGTATCCAGAGATCCAAACCTGTTAATGCAGGACAATTTATTTATTCTTCTATCTATAGCATTCTGAAAAAGGGGTCCACAAAGGGATGTAGACATCCTGCATTGATGAATTTTTCTGGCACGGTGCTTACTACCACTTCTAAGGAGGGGCATTTCTTCATTTGTGTCTGACTTTTGCCAACTATAAATCTTAGTGAGGTTACTAAAGAGAGAGCTGTCCTAAATTATTATATCTAGAGATCCAAGCCTATTAATGTAGGATAGCTTATTTATTCTTCTATCTATAACATTCTAAAATAGGGGTCCACAAAGCGATGTAAACATCATGCATTGATTTTCTCTTCATGTATGAAGGAAGGGGTTAGATTTGAAAATTAGAAGGAGCGGATTCTTCCCCATAAAGTTATTTCTAGAAAATCTATTTATGGGTACAACAAAACTGTGTTTGATAGATTTATTGATGCTGAAGAACCTGATCCATCTCAACCTAGTATTTCGCATTCCCAACCTGCTGACCTTGGTACCTCGCAATCTCGATCCATGGGGTTTGCACAAGTCACTGAGATACATGAGCAGCTGGATACTATGACGCGTAATTTACATACCATTATGCATCGACAGTAGCGTATGGACAAATGTATTCAACATATTGATGTTCAACAACAAAGCTGTATGAGTGTATTGTACAGTTCCATGCTACTCTAGCAGAGTAGTATTTTCGCCAGAATATTAGAGGTCAGGTTGAGCCTTTTCACTTTCATATTGCGCCTCCTTATGAGCCATTTCAGGATGAAGATTCTCCAGAGAATTAGATTTTGGTCTGTCTATTGTAGCTTGCGATGATTTTTATTTTTGCTTGGGCTTGTATATTTAATTGTTGTTGCACTTATTTGTATTTATGTATTTGTATCAGTATGAATGAATTATTATCTTTTGCTCTAGTTAATTGTTTTTTTCTCATTTGCTTAATCTCTTGTTATGTTGTGATTTTCAATTATTGAATCAAATTAAAACAACGGTAGTTGCATCTAATAAGTTTGGAGTTCCTGCCCTTGTTTAAATTTAAAAACTTAAAATGTTGATTCATTCTATTTATATTATGGCGAATTTGAGTTAACATTTATATGAATCAGAATGATTAAATTACATAAACAGGTGACTTAAGTGTTGTCTATAGTTAACCGATTATGTTGGAAGTTAAAATTTGCTTATTGACAAAAGTTTGTGTAATTTATATATTTTTTCATATGGAATTCTTTGTTGTATGTTTGGCTTTGTGCAATTGGAATATTGTTTTTAAATGTTTAGTTATTATTAATAAAATTTTGAAATTATATCAATTCAAAGGGGAAACTTCTTGAAACTTGAATTTCTTACCAACATTCTTCAACATGCTAAATTAGGCTTATGTTTCATAACTTTAGGATTAGTTTAAACTTTAACATGCAATTGGAACCTTTCAAGCTTGAACTAACAATAGTAGTCTATAACTTCTCTTAATTAAGTTCATCTAGTTCCATATGGGATCAACAATTGTACTTAAACCCCAGTACCACTGAAACGCCATGTATAATTGCGTGAGCTGCCCGTGCTTCGCAACATTTGATGTGTGTCAACAAGGAATGATAAGACTCTTCCCAGCTTCAAAAAATTATCTTGATAGCCTTCTTTCAAACATCCCATGCTTTAATGTATAATAATTTGATGTTAAATTTAAATTCAATGCGACCAAAGATCTCCTACAGTTTAAAATCCATTTGTTGTTGAATAGACGAAAGAATGATAAGTGAAATAAACTTTGAAGTACATTGTTTGTGTCTTGTCATCATATTAAACTGATTGCAACTATGTAGGGTTGTTATATTAGAAATCCTCCAGGCACCCCCTAAAAGTTTCTCGCTGGAAGCATGTAGGTGTCACTGACAAGGCCTGGAGGTGTGATTATGTTGCAGACATATTACTGTTAAACGGCTCTTATTTGAATTAATAACCTTGAATTCAACATTATTGAGAATTGACCACCCACAAATAGCACACTAAAGTCCATTTTTGTTATAAAAGAACAGCTCTTCTAAGAGTTCAAATGGGATAAACTCTTTTGTGGTAGATGTTAAGTGATCACTAGGACAGTCAAAATCCACATTTTCATCCCACTCTTGTGTTGCTTACAAGTATCGTACGTAATAGTTGCTACTAATCATATCATCTGCTATGTTGCGGTAAAGAAATGCATGCTCCCGCATAATTTCATGCAAGTTTATATAAGACATGCTCCCTAATATCTTTGTGATTTGTCTCATCATTGATATCATTATTATCATCACTTGAGTTGCTGCCCATTGACTCATTTCCTTCAATAATGGGAGGCAATTGTACATCTAAATTCAGAGCTCAATGCAAATATTTAGCGGCACAACTAACCCTCGACAAATCATAAATAAAAATATTCCTACAAGTGATATAAATACCAATTACATATTTCATATTACTTTAGAGACTTAATAACAAAAATATATACAAATGAATTTAACTTATTGATTCGTATTGATGCTCCCCGAAAATTTTGTCGATTAACTCATCATCGTCGACTACAGTTTTTAGTTTGCTCCTATAAGAAAAATCGGTTTCTCTTGTAAATCACACATCAAAATATCTAACTCGCAAACACAAAATTTAAACTGAAAATAAGAAAGTTTATTAAATCAAAAGTTATACATTACATGTCATAGGTTATCTATCAATACACATTTAATTTCTAATCAATTGCTTCTAAATGATTCAATGCACTACCACAAAAAACTATAGAAAACATAACAACAAAAAGGATGCAACAATGATCGCATGTTAATAAGAGGCATAGAACTGCAATTTCTAGAAATATGGAGACAAGATGCAACTATAATAATAATGTCATAACAATATGAAGATTTTAAGTTAAATAACTTCCATTTGTATGTGATGCATGCTAGAAAACTCGCGGCGGTAGAGTAACAAATTATCATCTTAACGTTGTACGAAAGCTCAACATACACATAGGTGAAATAGAAAAAAGTGGTGATGACTCCATAAGTTTCTACGTGGAAAACCCGTTAGGGAAAAATCACGGGGTCTGACCCAGTTGCGGAAATCAACTATCGATTGATGATTACAGAAATCTCTTGTCCCACAGACGAGAAAGAGTAACTATATTTTTCAGATTACAATGTCGATTGTCGGCATCTGGTAGGTGGTGATTGATGACGGTAGGTGGAGGTTGACGACAGTCGGAGAGGGTCGACGACGGTCGACGGTGGTCGACGACGGTCGGAGGTGGTCTTCTGAGATCGGTGGTGGTTGTCGGTGATCGACAGCGGACGACTGAGTCGGCGATGGTCGATTGCGATCGGTGGTGGTTGACGATGGAGGTTGGCGGTGGTCGACGACGGAGGTCGGCGGTCGTTGATGACGATTGGTGGTGAGGCTGAGTTGCAACTTCTCCTCAAGACCTCAGGCTCTCTCTAGACTTACTTCCTCTTCATGAGAGGAATGAGGCTCTATTTATAGTATTATGGGTGCAATTAATTCAGGAATATAAATCATTTTGATATGACGGTTCAGAAAGCTTCCATCGATCATACAACATTTAATAGACATTTGAGTATCTTAATGATGTCAGAATTAAGTGATATTGGGCTCGTTGGATTCGTCTTGTCGAGCCGCTCGATTTGAGTATAAACTTGTCATATTTGAAAGCCGTTTGACTTTCCAAATATGTTTGAAAGTCTTCTAAGGGTTGTTTAATGACTTGATCAGAGCTTGATTTGACTCGGATTAGACTAGTTTTTATATCATTAGGTCTGTCATTAGGTCTGTCTCAGGTCTGTCTCATCGAGCCGGTCAATTTGATTATAAGTTTGCTGAAATCGGAGCTCTAGATGAATTTTTATCAAGATTTGAATATTTCTTGTTCAAAATATTATCTCGAGATCTGTGTCATGCTTCGAGATTCATGCATCATGATAAAAATTTATTGGTGCCCTATCATAACAATATGAACATTTATTTGTTTGAACATAACATACATTTCAGATTTCTTAATCTTCTCTAAACTAAATTTGTAGTCTGCTGATTTCTATTTTTAACAATAGCTATGCTAATTTTCTAAATAACATTTCATCAACATACGGATGAAATCTCAACCTAAAATAAAATTTTACTATTTAAATTTTGTTTCAGGCATCAAAACTCAATTTTCTGCCATCAAATCAAACTTAATATGAGAATTCCGAGGTAAATGGCCATAAATGGGAGGAAAAAAATAAAAAGAGGCCGGCATTCCATGGCAAATCGTTAAAAAATGAGAAAAAATAAAAAGAACCTTCATTGCTAGCATCCCATGTCAAATCTTTGAACTAAACATATGCATGCCACTCAATTTCACAGTAGAAGAGATAAAAAAGAAGAAATATGGAAGATGGGTATTGACAGTAGCCAAAGTCGGTGGCGGAGTTCGACACTGTGCTGGACGAGGAGACCTAAAGGTTTTCTCTCATTTGTTTTTTCGACCTAAAGGTTTTCTCTCATTTATTTTTTCTAGTGTATTGCGTCCATTTTTCAGATGTAACTTGAATATATTTTTATCGATATTTCGGCTGAAAGGAACCAAGGGCTGCGTGATTGGATTGGAGATATTGCAAAATGAATAATAAATTTAGAATCCGGGGCGTTCGGTGAGTCAGCAAATGAGTCGCCTAGCCAGCGGCAACTCTGGGCCCATTTGGGGCAGCTTATAAGTGCAGCGGTGTTTCCAAAAACGCCGCTGTACCGTTTGGTTTGCACGTTTTAACTGATTATTTCAAAACAACGTTTGTATTTTCACGAAAAACGCCCTAGCTCACGACTCTCGGCGAATAGAACCTAGCTGTTCGAAGCCGATCCTCTGCACTCCCCATTCGGCCGAGAAGCTTTCAGGTCTGCCCTAGCTCACGACTCTCTGCTTCAGTTCTTCGGCATTCTCGGCTCCTTGCTTCAGTTAGGCATCGCGCTCTTCTTCGATAAGCATCTTCTTTGTCATTCTCGGCAGGTATAACCTCTTCCGTGCCCTCTTCTTCGCAACTCCACAGGCTTTTCGACAGCCATTTCTTCCTCTTCTTCGCACCTCGACAGACATTTCTACAGGATTTATTTCTCTTCTTCGTCTGCAGTTCTTCCTCTTCCTCTTTTTCTTCTGCATTTCAACTTTTTCGGTACTTACATTCTTGTATTACATGGTAGAGAACGAAATCAAATAACCACATTTGCAATTACTTCTTCTTTGATTGGGAAGAAATTAAAAGAAATTGGGCTGCAGAACTCTCATATGTTCTTATGTTCTAGCCTCGTTGCCTCGTTGGGAAGGAATTAAAGGAATTAAAATTTGATGATTTCCTTTGAATAAACCAGGGCATGAAGTCTGACTTGTGGGAAGCCAAAATAAAATTACTGAAATTTACAGACATAGCACTAAATTCTTGTGCATTTACTTTTTACTTATCTCACATCTTAATTTTAATTTTTACACTAATTTTTACACTGCAAAAACCTAACCTATGTATGAAAAGATGAATTACATTTCACATTTCATACATCAGAAAAAATGCATTATGCGAAAAAAAATAAAGTTTTGCAGTGAGATAAGTAAATGCACAAGAAATGGGTGATGTATATAAATTCCTCGTAAAATTAAGGGTTTTTACATATTGAGCACACAATTTTCACATTAATATTACTTGTTTCACAAATAAAATGTAAGGTTACAAATTCGTGAAGCTTCCATAGTCTAGCTGCCCAAAAACTATCTCATTCGCCACTATCATGGTTTTATCCTATCTTCCTCTTTTCTCACTCTTCTGGTTTCACCCAATACCAGCGTCGAGAAACAAACGCAATTAGAGCTAGCTTAGAAGGCAATGTTGGGATTGCAGAAGACGAGACCTCTGAAACTTTCTTCTTTCTCTTCCTTCTGTTTGCTTCTACCAGAGATCATTGAAAAAAGTACTTTCGTCCACTTTTACAAGAGACCATTGAGAGAGGAAAATCATGTCTTTCTCCCCTCATCAACCCCTTCACACGCTTTAGATTCCCTTAATTTTATAAATCTCTAAACTTTTTAAGTTATATAAATATAATTCAACTCTTTTGCATTTTCATGTATTTATATTTGAGAAAATTACAAATTTTACGTGACAGATTATTAATTAAACTAAAAAAATCTGCTGAAAATTTGTTCACAAAACACACAAATTAAACAGCTAAACAGCTTATCCAGAACAGGGGCAGAATGATTATTCATCCATAATTAATTGTTTTCCAAACGCATAAACCAAACAGTCAGCCATCTTATCCGAATTTTATAAAAAAGTTTAGAAATAATCGTCTAAAAATTTTGCAAGTTATAAATAAATAATTTTTATATTTTTCTCTAGAGAGATGCTATTCTTGCTAATTTAGATGAAAGCGAAGGTGATATTAGGTCCGGCTGTGAGTAAAAAAAAAGAAGAAAAAAAAAAAAAAATCGCATACGGAGTCCTGACCTCATATTTTATCAAAGTGGAGAAATTCAATCAAGTGGGTCCCACTAATTAATTTCAAGGAGAAAACTGCCTTGGCTCTTCCAATTTTACATCAAAAAGAAAAAGTCTCTTTTTGATGCAATTCATGGCATTAAAGGCAAGTTAATAAGAGAGCTATTAACTTTTTTTGTGAAGCCGCTAGTATTATATATTTAGGTTCAATTGCACTAAAAAATTCTTTCACTAAAATATCACTAATGAAGGATAATTTTTTATATTGGGGGATACTTCCAAAATTTCCCAATGTCTTGAACTTATTTGTATTTGAATTTATTACATATCAAATTTGAATTTTGATCAAATTTTTTATATTTGAAGGTAGTTAGGGTGAGAGCTTTGTTCAACAAATCAAATAGAGTTATGTTCAAATTGAGCTAATTTAAAAGAGTAAACTGCTAAAAATAATTCCCACTATATCCATAGGATTATTTTAGTCCAGAGTTTATAGAACTGTCAAAATAATCTCAGATAATTTTAAAATTAACTAGTTGTGGCTAACATCGTGTAGCATTTTACAGAGCAGCACGTCGTCACAAATACAGCACATCAATGCACTTCGAGGATGGTGTACCAAAGTTTCAACAGCTCCCAACTGTTATTCAACGAGTCCCCCCACATACAAACATTGCAACTACATGACAATTTCTTGCCTGTAGCATGTAGTACAAGGGTCTGTATGTGTACTCATCAAACTATAGTATATTAGTTATTATTGGGTTAGGCATTGTGTTTTTTTTTTTTTCTTTTTAAAATTTTTCATATAAAAACTTATATGTTATTTTTATTCTCCAAGTGTGTGTTGGATTCTCGTATAATATTAACTTGATAAATCATTACTCTACTGTTACGTATTTTCTATCATTAATTAATATTTATTTTAAAATGAATCAAATGGATGAAAAATGCACTTTTTTAAAATCTATGTAAGAAAATATGGCTAAAAACATTTTCATCAAAGAAAATCCCAAAACAACTTTGGGAATATTAATAAATCAATATGCTTAAGAAGCCAATCATAGTTAGAGGCAATCCGTAATATTTTAATTACATAATTGAAAAACTTTATATATCTCAGGTCAGTTGTTCAAAGTGATGGTGATATAGATGGGGATGCTAATAGTAGAATTCAAGTTAGTTGGTTGAAGTAGAGGAATGCTTCAGGCCTTTTACGTGCTAAGAAAGTATCGCTAAAACTGAAAGGAAAATTTTATAAGAGGGTGGTGGGAGCTGCGATGCTCTATGATGCTGAATGTTGGCCTTTAAAAGAGAAGCATAATAGTAATTTAAGTGTTTATGAGATGAGAATGATTAGGTGCACGAGTGGCTTTACACTTAGAGACAAAATGAGAAATAATTATATCCGTGATAGAGTTGGTGTAGCTCCAGTGACAGGCAAATCAGAGAAAATCGCTTAGATGATTTGGTCACATTAAAACTTCGACCATCTGATGATCCGATTACGAGAGTAAATGTTTTAGATTTTTCTTATGTTATGAAAGGCTGAGGTAGACCTAGGAAGACTTGGACTTATTGTATAAAAAATGATATTAATTTATTAGAACTGATAAAAAAATGATATTAATTTATTAGAACTAAATGAAAATATGATACTAAATAGGACGCAATGGAGAAAAAAGATTCTTGTATCGGACCCCATGTAGTGGGATTAACTTTGTTATTGTTATTGTTGTTGTACTTGAAAAGTTTTGGATATTTTCTTAAATACTTAATCGACAAATCCATTTCTATGAAAAGAGTGGCGCTCAATTCATTTATGAGAATGAATAATTTAAATATTGCCAACAAACTTACTAAAATCTTGATTAATATTCGATAATATTGCTCATTTAGGACTGGATTTTAAATTTATTTAAATATGATTTTGTTGAATTGTTATTTTTTTCAAGCTAAATACTTTTTTTTATTTTAACACAAGCCATCAGTTTATACTTATTAAAACATTTGCTTATTAAGTAATTATTTAATTAATTTTTTTAACTTTATAAATTAATAAATTACTCATTAAAAATATAAGCCCTCTCTTAAAAAAATAAATCATTTTCATTTTTTTCTAACAAGTGGGTCCCACTAGTTAATTTCAAGAGGAGAAAACGCCTTGGCATCGTCTTTGGCGAGAAAAAAAATGTCTTTTTAATGCAATTCATGGAATTAAAGGCAACTTAATTAGGGGGATTTAAACTATTGACTTTTCGGTGCATCCCTTAATAAATATATCCGCTAGCACTACATATTTAGGTTAAATTTCACTAAAATATTCTTTTTTTTTTTTAATATCACTCATGAACGATAATCTTTTCTATATTCGTATGAGTTGCAAACTTTGTATTCGAACTTATTCAAATCTAATTTAAATTTTGATTTGAATTTGAGTCAAATTTATTTCACGATCAATTGAGATTAGAAAGAAATCTGTCTAATCTGAACCAGTAACACCTTCAAACCTCCATTAAAATTCCTTAAAGCCTTAACAATACAGTTGCTTTTGTGGTCGGTCCGTGGTCACATCAGACCACCCAACGGCTCACACGCTAAAAATTCCACGACAACCAGAACAGCACAAATTGAAAAAACTGTCCTACCTCTCCGGCACCTTCCCCTCCACATACTCACCTCTCGCCGCCGATTCATCATCCTTAACATCCTTAACATCCTTAACAGCCAACAACACCACCACCGCAAGCAGGGGATAGCTTATCGACGTAAGCGCCCAGTTCACAATCAACTGCGACATCAGCGGAGCTTTGTGCTCGTCCACCTGCCAAGCAACCGCCGCACCCGCACTCTGCACTCCCTTGTAGAATCCACTATACCTGTTCCAAACAAAACAATCCATTAACATCAATAAGAGATGAGGAAAACAAGTTGAGAGATCTTCACAACCTGCTGAGCGTCTCCGAATCGTCCGCCAGTGATCCGATAACCCAATAGCACAAGCTCTGAAACATGGCATCCAACAAGCCATAGCTGAAATAGAGAACAAACGGGCCAGCAAAGCTCGAACCGGAGTCCTTGAAATCCAGTTTGTTCGGCCACTTCCCGTCGGTGTAACGGAGTTGGTTTGCGAGCCCCCCCGCCCAAATGCCCGTCCCGAGCACTGCGACGACGGAGATCCCAACCAATCCTCTTTTCCTCCGGCTCCTGAAACTGAAATCGAGAAGATAGCCAATGGACAAGGAGCCGATCATTTGAGCCCCCCAGTAGAAAACATTGTTGAGCCCCTTGGTTCGGAGACTGAATAGGATGCCATTAACGTTGTTGAATTGATAGGAATAGAAGAAATTGCTACCCCAAGCGGCGGGGATTATAAGGAGCATTTTCCAATTAGCGAAAAGCTTGAGGATTTCGATCCCTTCAGTGGAAACGCTGGAATAGATGACTGCAGTTGCGCGGGATCCATCGTCGCGGACGATTTGCGAAGGGGGCAGAATGGCGAGGGAGAGTACCGTGCCGGCGGACATGAAACACATGAAGGCGATATATGTTCCGTCGTTGACGGAAGCCGCCTGAGTTCGGTGATAATTGAGGACGAAGGGGATTAGACCACCAATGACGCCGCCGAGGTTGAAGATGCTCCAGAAGATGGAGATGTAGGTGCCCTTACGGGTGACAGGTGGGTAGGAGGTCATGATAGCTCCTTGGCCGGCCCAAAGGAGACCAGCGCCGATGCCGAGGATGGCGCCTGAGATGATGACGAAGGTCTGGTGGGAATAGTGATTGTAGTACAGGAAGGAGCCGGCGTAGAGGATATAGGTCGAGCAGCCGGCGAAGAGGGTGAGACGAGGGCCGAGGATGTTGTAGATGCCACCGCCGAGGAGGCCGAAGATTGCGAAGGTGGTGTAGAGGGCGGTGTTGGCGTTATTTGCGGCTTCGTGGTCTACCTGTCCGCCGCCTCCCATGCCGGAGAGAGCGTTGAACATGCCGGGACAGCAGAAGCAGACGAGGCCGATGAGGAAGACTTGGACAAGGGGAGAGTTGAAGCGGAAGGGGGAAAGGGGATGGGGTTTCGAAGCATCGCCGACCTCTTTCTCGCCGGAGATGGCTAGGGTTCCGGCGGCTTCCACTGACCCGAAGGCCATCGAGATTGTATCAAGGATTTGAGAAATTTTACATTAGGCGGTTGGGGGTGTATTCTGCTCAACCCACCGAAAATACACTTAAAACATAATAATTTCTCCACACAACTCTTATGTCAACCAATTAAGAATGAGACAAATAAATTAATAAATTTATGAATTTTATTTATGATTATTAAATTTGATTGGATGATTATAATTAAAGTGGCATGCAATTAACAGCAAATTAAAAATTAATTATTTATTTTATTTAATTTGATTTGATTATTCCACTTATGGAGCCATGATTATATAATATCTAATAAAAAAATTATTATTTGATGAATTATATTATGTATAATTAATTAAGTAATACATTTTTATGTAATCTTTGACCTTTTCAATTTGAACTCAAAATCTATGGCGTTTCAAATTCTAACTTATCAATATTTTTGGTTTGTGATTCTTCTTAAATTTAATCTTGGCCTTTAATTAAAAGAATGAAATCTTATCCTATTGATCAATGTCCTAAATTACATACCTATTTAAGAAAAAAAAATCTTATTTGTTTTTTAATTTCAAGCAGCATACTTTAAATATATTAAAAGAAACGTAAAAGAAACGAGGTGCAAATGAAAACTTACACAACACTTAGAACTTGACTTTTTAACGATGTTTTTTTTTATATATAATTTGATGAGTTTTCAAACTTGGCCTTCAGAAATTATTCATCTTATTTTTAATCAAAGTGATACAAATTTGAATGTTTTTTTTTTTAACTCTGCTTTACCACTTTAATTGTTTGTTGAATCCTGATTTGTCTGTGAATACACCTAATGAATATAATGTATGACACTAGAAAGAGAGAGAGAAGGAGAATAATGAATAGTACCTTCAGAGAAATTTATAACAACTCATTCTAAGAATGATCACATATTTATATAGAAAGGGAGCACAATGTGT
This sequence comes from Phalaenopsis equestris, assembly GCF_001263595.1. NCBI lineage: Eukaryota > Viridiplantae > Streptophyta > Magnoliopsida > Asparagales > Orchidaceae > Phalaenopsis > Phalaenopsis equestris. Next base: position 34,717,496 of record NW_018164444.1, on the reverse strand, counting down.
GAATTTACATATGTGTTTATGCTTTAATGGGGGCAATATATGTTATTACATATATTTTACATATGTGGACCCAGAGTCTGGTGGCTCCAAGGCTCGATTGGCTAAACTAGCGAGCCTTTTGACAGACGATGCCTGTCGACTGAGCTGGAGAGGCAAGTCGGTGGGCATGGTCTGGTAGGACTGACGATCAACTAGGTTTGATGTTATTGGTGGCTGAATTCTTATTAGCAAAATGTCGGAAAGGGAAATGTTGACTCGGTCGGCTAAACAAAATCGATCGATTAATCAAGTATGGCCACTAACCCTTAATCCCTAACAAGGAGCTCCTGTCAGCTGAGTAGTGCTAGGCTATCAAGCAGATGATGAATCATCGTAATTTGATATATAGTTGCCTTTGAACGAAGAGATTTTGGGGGATGGTTGAAATTCGTCTCACTGACTTTGATGATGTTTAGGACTGTTGTTAAATATCTCTGAGGGGTTAGCCTTCCCCCTTGGGTTATTTTCATCATGGGGATGTCTTGGATTCCCCTCTATTGTGAGACCGGTCGAAAACTAATTAAGTCGTGTCAGGCTTAATGCTTGCAATTGACCACATGAGCCTCCAAGTCTCTTATTGGTGGACCCTCCATTGACACATATTGTCATTGTCTGTGTCGATAGATCTTCATGAGATTCATGTTGTTAATTTTTGTATACATATTTAGTTCATCAATTATCTTGTCTTGGAAGTCGTTTTGTGATAAGAACAAGATAATTCAATACAAAATGTAAATCTTATTTATAAATATTCAATGATTCAAAAAATTGAACTCCTTAGGCTTCTGTGCTTGTGTTTTTATAAATAGCTCATGAAGGGTCAGAATATCACATTTACTTCTTATTTTTTTTGCTTTGGGCTGTTTGGACTTTGACTGCAGCCATGGTGGGCAAAGCGGCAACAAGATCCAAGAATTTTGAGGCATCCTACATGTAAGCTTTGGATGAGATGAAAGTGAAGTCTGGGCTGGATGGAGAGGAGCAAGGAGAAGATTTTGTAGAATAGAAAGGCGCATGATCAAGAGGATCGGGTGGGATCATCCAATTTGCTTCATGACCGCCGACGAGAAGGTGCTCGAGCCAAATTTGGTGGACGATCACCCTATAAAGAGGGCCAAGGGTTTATTTTTTTGCACAATTGTTCAATTTTCTTATCTAGTTCCCTTCTTTCTCTAAGTTTTCTTTCCTTCCGCATTTACCTTTAATGGCTCCAAAGTTCTTCCAAGAGTTATCAGCTCAATTCTGGCTTGCGATGTGTCCAAGCTCCTCCAAGATATATGTGCTTTTGATTCGACCATCCAACTACGAGAAGTAGAAAGTAGCGACTGAGCAATATAAAACTTTGGGTTGGATCTTGTGTTCTAAAGAGATAAGTTCAAGTGTGGTCCGTGGTTGGCTCTTTGCAAAGTGCTTTAGGGTTTGTTTGGCGCAGCTGCAACTTCCCAGCTTTTCGGCTGCAGCTGCGCTGCCCCCAGGAAGCAGCTGCGGGGAAGCAGTTGTCTGTTTGGTGCAGCTGTGTGAAAACAGTTGTGAGGCAGCTTTTTCTGGAGAAATGACCATCCTGCCCCTATTCGTTAAAACTCTTTAAAAGAAGACTGTAACAGCATAAGAATTGTGAAATATGAAAATTTAGGCGTGAGATATGTAAATACATAAGAATTGTGTGGTACAAAAAAAAAAACATATCAAGCAGTTGAATCAGTCTCAGTAATGCATATAAGCATAAAAAACTCTTAATGAGACATGTTACAAAATACTTACATAATCTGTACTAACATATTAGAGTTAATATAAAGGTGTTTGAAGTAGATTAGCTTTTGCCACTGTAATATAATCCAAGCAAATGCACATAAATAGGTAACAAGCAAGCAGGCTCGGTGGAGAATTTGTATCAGGTGCTTCTCTGAATTCCACTAATTAGCAAGTGAAGATAAAGCAGCTTGAAAGATCTTGATTAGTATAATGCAGCACAAAGAAGCTAGCATTCCAAGTACAATGCCTGCAACAGTAAAACCCAACTGTTGTCATGTTGATACCCTAACCAGCCCTTACTATGTTAAAAAAATACGATTTTTTTAAAGACTAAAAATTTCTTAGAAATAATTATTAACTATTTTTAAAAAAATAAAAATTAAATTTTTAAAAATAATTGTGAACAACAAATTTTAAAAACAAAATAGAAAAAAAATTATAACAATACAAATGATCCCAAACAACCACATGATTATTTTGCCAAGAAACATTCCTACTAGGGTTCATTACAACAAGTGCCTAAGCCTACTTCTCTGAATTCCACTAATAAGCAAGTGAAGATAAAGCAGCTTGAAGGATCTTGATTAGTATAATGCAACACAAAGAAGCTAGCATTCCCAGTACAATGCTTGCAACAGTAAAACCCAGCTGTTGTCCTGCTGTACTCTTCTCATAAAGTGACATTGTGAACCTGCAAAATCTGCTACATTGCATCGCAGAGTAAAGCACACTTCCAAGTGCACTTTTGACTTGAAAACAGTATAGTTATTAATGGATTTGATCAAACAAAGAGGAACCTTAAACGGGAGAGAAGAACATTGATCATTTCAAGAAGCCAATGCCGGCTCCCTTCTGCCATACGGGATCAGATTGACAGAGAAACAGCGAAAAGCGAATAGGAATAGCTCGAAACAGGGAAAAAGGGGAAAAGGAAGTATTTACCTAGGGGAAGTCGGCTAACAACCACGAAGGAGAGAGCGATGCTGAGAATGGGGGAAGATTTTCGCGAATCCGTGGTGCTAGGACGATAGAACTCAACATCGGCTTCACGAGATCAGTCGTGCACTGGGGCAGAAGACGAGTCGAGGGGAAATGAATTCGGTCGAGAGGGTTTGCGGGGCAAAGCCGATAATTTTCGGTCCAGAACGTGGGCCGCGGGATAGAACCCGCGGCCCCCGCTTTCCGCCAACTTTCTCGACGCCAGCCCGCCCCCGTGCTCCCAAACGAAAAAAAATATGAATATATTTGCGGCCTGGGGCGGCGAAGCGATGAAAAAGCGGGGCCAAACATACCCTTAGTTGATGTTCAACTAATATGATGTCATCTCTGCTTAAATGTTGCCAAACTCTATAGCAATAATAATGGATGTTAATTTATCATTGTCATGGATCTTTCAGCAGGCAACGACGGAGAGGAAGCTTTCGAAAGTAACCCGATCAAATTACAAGAGAGAAAAAATTATTCAGGCTCATTTAATATACATCAAATAAAAATAATAACTATATAAGCTAAAATAATAATAATAAAATTATAAGACATGCACATGCCTTTGTTATACTAGACAATTGAGATATATTTCAATCTCATTCGGATGAGTAGTCATATGTCCTCGGATTTTCAAACTATATAACTATAAACAAAGCTAAAATCCTTAATATTTTGTAATTCTTATCAAACAATGTAACGTAGCCGGTCCTTTCAACTTTCAAAAAATTAAAAGAAAAAAAAAATATTTAACACATGTTAAAAAAAAATTGTATGAATTAATTTTTTTTTTCCTTTTAATTTTTAGCTGTTTCTATCATTCGAACAAGTGGTGTCATGTCTCCTTTTTTAATTTCAATAATGCTAGTGGGCATTTACATATATTCCACAAGGGGTGCAGGTGTAAGCTTGTGTTCGGCTCGTTTATATTTCGAGCTCAAAAGTTTGTTCGTGTTCAGCTCGTTTGCTTAACGAGCCAAATACGAGTTGTTCACGAACAAAGAGTCCTTTTAACAACCCTCATCATGTAGCCATAAGACATAAGACATAAGACAATAAGGGTTTTAGCAAGATTTAAAAATTATTATTTATATCATCTTATAAGATAAAATGAATAGCACCTTGAGAGAAGTTTGTACAACTCATTCTTAGAATGATCAGATATTTTTATAGAAAGGGAGCACAATGTGTGAATTTACATATGTGTCTATGCTTTAATGGGGGCAATATATGTTATTACATATATTTTACATATGTCGACCCAGAGTCTGGTGGCTCCGAGGCTCGATTGGCTATACTAGCGAGCCTTTTGACAGGCCCTGCCTGTCGACTGAGCTGGAGAGGCGAGTCGGTGGGCATGGTCTGGTAGGACTGACGATCAGCTAGGTTTGATGTAAATGGTGGTTGAATTCTTATTGGAAAAATGTCGGAAATGTTGACTCGGTCGGCTAAACAAAATCGATCGATTAATCAAGTATGGCCACTAACCCTTAATCCCTAACAAGGAGCTCCTGTCAGCTGAGTAGAGCTAGGCTATCAAGCAGATTCATCATAATTTGATATATAGTTGCCTTTGGGCGAAGAGATTTTGGGGGATGGTTGAAATTCATCTCACTGACTTTGATGATGTTTAGGACTGTTGTTAAATACCTCTGAGGGGTTAGCCTTCCCCCTTGGGTTATTTTCATCATGGGGATGTCTTGGATTCCCCTCTATTGTGAGACCGGTCGAAAAATAATCATCGGGAGCAGAGCGGAAGAGCAGAGCGGCGACCTCCTTTTCAATATTCAGAAAATATCAGAATACAATATTCAGCTCTCTCTCAAAGACCTATGATTACAAACAGGTTTGTTTATAATCATAGAGTAAACCCTACAGTACAATATGTAATTCCCAAATTACCCATGTACCGTATAGCGGGGCGTTGACCTAGCACCTCCAACCCACATAACGTAACATCCCGATTTGGACAGATTCTTACGCTTCGCTCCGCTTCTGTCCCGATATGGTATATGAGCCATACAATAACAAATCTCCACCTTGGCGAATATCCAACCCCTTAGGAGAAAAGATACCTGGGAGTTACACCTGCACTAATGTGGGTTGAACCACCATACTTCTGCCGCGCCCACACTGATCACAACCCACTAAATTCCAAGAGACACACATCTTCAATTCTAAGAGACATCCCTTCATTCCAAAAGACTCCAAATTTTGGTATTATGAGTCATACCTAATAATTTTACACCTTGGCGAATATCCAACCCATTAGGAGAAAATCTCCACCTTGCGATTATCCAATCCCTTAGGAGAAAAAATCTCCACCTTGCGAATATCATGTTCTTTAGGAGAAAATCTTCACATTGTGAATATTCAGCCCCTTAAGAGAAATATCTCCACCTTGTGAATATACAACCCCTTAGGGGAAATATATCATGAAGTTTCTTATGCACAAATGTGGGTTGAAGCACTTTTCCTGTTTGCGCCAGCACCTCGGCTAAACTGTTGTCCCGTGAGCGAAACCCTTCGAGAAATACCTCCGCGAAACCACTCTTCGCGAATAATTGTGTCTGCTCGCTCGCCAGCACCCCACCAAACTCCACCAGTCGCAAACTCCACCTGTCGTAACTTCTCCTGCGACGAACTTTCAAACTTCGTTGGTCGAACATCACCAAACTCCTCTGTTCGCAAACACTCCTGTTCGCAGTAACTGCACACGAACTCTTGTTCGCTAACTCCACTTCGCCTGATGTCGCGAATGTTCATGAATTGTCGCGCCTCGAAGTCGCGACGCCGCCTCTACCGCGAACTCACCGAAGCATAACTCGCCGAACTGCCGCAGCCCTTTATCCAAACTGCTTCGCAACTGTTCGTTCCCTCGAGTCCGTCTGCCTTGCAAACAATTAGCAAAATTTTATATTTTTCTGCATCGTGGCCAATATTTTTTTTCTCCAGCCAAGGAAATTCAGAAAATACTTCCAAATTTTCTTCTCCGCAAGATTCCTTTTCTTCTCCGCAAGATTCCGATTCTGCTACAAATCCTTTTAAATAATCTTTTAATTAAGATTCCTTAATTAAGTTTACCTTAATTAAGTTTTCAAGAAAAAGAATTTTCCTTTAATTAAGTTTCCCAGAGAATCAACAAAATCTTTAAAAAAAAAAAAGAATTGAAATATTCCTTTAATTAAATATTTCATTTAATTAACTGAATTTCAAATCTTAAAAAAATTCCAAATCATTTCCTTACTTAAGCCTCCAGCAAAAGAAATCTCACCTCCGCAAATCCAACAAAGAAAATTTTAATTAAATTTCCTTAATTAAATATTTTTTTAAATCAACTTAATTAAAAAATAATTTTCCTTTAATAAAGTAAAATTAAAAAACTTTCCTTTCTTCAACGGGAAAAAAATTTATTGATTTCCTTCGTTTCACTTCTCCGCAGCCTCCAAAGAAAATAGATCGAAACAGCAAAGGAAACAAATGGGAAGATTTCTTCCAATTTCTCCAAGAGAACATTCCTTTCACAAATGCGCTGAACCTTCCTTTGCAAAAGTTCCTTCCTTTTCAGATCCACGCACAGAAGGAAAGATTCCTTTCCTCCCTTCCGCCCAGCTGCCGTCCACAAGAACCTTGCCGCCGCTAATCGCGACTTCTTGCAATTCGCGAATTCTCCTGCTGTACCGAAGCCGCGAACTAGCGAACTCTCCTGTTGTACTGCGAACTCGCGAACTCTTTTTCATCTACTGCTGTACCGAAACTTTTTTTTCCCTTCCCTCGAACCTCGCTGTGATAACACTTGTTGAGAAAATTATGACGAAAAAAAACAAGAACGACACAAATCCAGAAGAACACAGAGATTTAACGAGGTTCGACAAAGATGCCTACATCCTTGGGAGTAGAGCGGTGACTTCCTTTTCAATATTTAGAAAAGAATACATAATACAATATTCAGCTCCTCTCAAAGAACTAGGATTACAAACATGTCTATTTATAATCCTAGAGTAAACCCTACAATACAATATGTAATTCCTAAATTACATTTGTACCGTATAGCGGGGCGTTGACCCAGCACCCCAAACCCACATAACGTAACTTCCCGAACTTCCGTAACTTCCCGATTTGGACAGATTCTTTCGCTTCGCTCCGCTCTGCTCCGCTTCGTTCCAGTGTCTGTCCCTATATGATATATGAGTCATACCATAACAGTTATTTTTACCTATATGCCTCGATCATCCTCTATAAAAAAAGGACTTTAGGCTCATGAGAGAAGCTAGAAATTGTTGAGTTTCAAACCAAACTAACTTTTCCATCTCCCCATTCAATGTTAGGATATCTCCCTCCTTGATGACGTAGATGAATTGATTTAACACCGAATCACGTGAATTTGTGCTTGATTGCAGTTATTTGAATTTCTATGCTTTCACATTATAATCGCATTAAAAATTGATATGAGAGGTTTGAGTTCGTGATCGGAGTGAGGTTCAACATCCACAACACCAAATTCACTGTGTTGTCGGTGTAATCTGCAGCAGGTGGTCTGACATTCTTACAGATTTGGAGGAAGTTCGGCGAAAGGCTCGTGCCAAGCGCATTGATGTGAGATACCACTTTGTTCGAGACTTAATTGAAGAAGATAGGCTCTATTGAAGAAGATAGATACAAAGAAGAATTTAACGAACATGCTCAAGAAGGTACTACGGATCTAGAAGTTCAATCATTACAGCAATTTGGTGAACATCTGAGCTCAGAACTGATTGCCAAGGCAGACATTTTGAAGAATTAAGGGATGCTCGATCCCTTTGGGAGGGCAGTACATAGACAACCATCTTGGTGCAACTAATTTGCAGTTTGGAGCTCATTTTGTCATCTCTTACTTATCTAGAAGTAAGAGATGCGATGAAGATTGTCGTATTTATGACTTTTGTTTAATTTAGTGTAGTTTTGTCTTTTGCTTTTATTTACTTATATGTCCTAGCCATCTTCTATAAAAAAATGACTTTGGGCTTATGAAATGAGTGTGTGAGGAAGAGTTGAGCTGTAGCTCCAACTCATTTTTCTTTCTCCTCATTCAGTGCCAGTGAAATACAAATCAATTTAACACCGCGTCATGAAAATCTTTGTGTTTGATTGTTGTGTGAATTTCTACGCTCCAGATTACATAGCTGATGAGAGAATTTGGAATACAAAAGGAACTTGTTTTACTTGGTACAAAAGATGAAAAAAATATGCGATAAGTTTGGTAATGAAGGTGTGGAATCTCAAGCTGGAACGACGCCCCACAGAATCCATTGCTTGTTTAACAAGGCACGGGGACCTTCGGCATGATACTCCAAGATAAAACTATAGTTATATTACCTCTGCTCCAGCAGTTTCAAATCAAGAAAGTAATTTGGCCAAAAAAAAAAAAAACCCATTTAAATCTCCTGTTTCCAGTTTCTATTCCTCTCCAGCATCTCTAAACAATTCTCTTAGCAAAGCTTCATATAAAGAACTTGTTAGGAGTTATGATAGGAAATAATTTATTCTTATAAATAATTTATTTCCTTAGAATTAGAGTTATGTTAGGAAATAATTTATTCTTGTAAATAAATTATTTCCTTAGAATTAATGAGATATTTATTTCCCTATTTTATGTTGTTTCCTATATCTCCTAATAATTAATGCGAATTAATTATTGGAGATACTAAGTGTTATACCCTTCCTTTCATATCATTTACCTTTTATTATTTTTCCTATTACAAGATTATTGTAAGGGTTATTTATAACCACATTCATATCAATGAAAAGGTGTGTATTCCACCACATTATTCTGAGTTTTAACATGGTATCAGAGCAAACATGATTCTGAGTCTTACCATCTCCTCTTCCACGCAAAAAAAAAAAAAACCCCCATCTATCTTCTTTCTAAGTCAAAACACATGGCAGACGAAACTCAAAATTCAGCAAAACCTGAATTTAGCAAATTCAATAATCCGAACGACCCCTTTTTTCTCCACTACTCAGATCAACCTGGTCTCGTGCTTGTTACGCAACCGCTGAATGGAGAAAACTACAATTCTTGGAGTCGTGCCATGTTGATGGCTCTCAACATCAAAAACAAAGAAGGTTTTGTCAACGGCACCGTCCAAGAACCACCAGAGACGTCCATCGCAGAACTTCAACAATGGAGGCGCTGCAACAACCTTGTCAAGGCATGGTTGTTTAATTCAATTGCAGAAGACATTGGAGCAAGTATAATATATAACGAGAGTGCCCATGAAATCTGGCTCGACCTGAAGGAACGTTTTTCTCGTACCAACAGCGTTCATATTTTCCATGTCGAAGAAGCCATCCACGATTGCAAGCAAGGCGATATGACAGTTGGAGCTTATTACACCAAGCTCAAAGGCCTATGGGATGAACGTGATGCCCTCCATAACATTCCTAAATGCACGTGTGGTGCCATGAAGGAAGTGATGCAGTTTCAGCAAAACCAGAAAACCATGAAATTTCTCATGGGGCTTAATGAAACATACACTAGTATAAGAGGACAAATTTTGCTCATGGATCCCCTTCCCAATGTCAGCAAGGCACATTCTCTCGCGCTCCAAGAAGAAAAGCAACGCGACATGAACAATGTAAATGTGCCGCAGCCGGAAGCTTCAGCTTTTGCCGTGAAGAATAATGCACGAAAACCAGAGAAGGTTTTCACGCCTAAAAATCCTCATTTAAAGTGTGGAAAATGTGAAAAAATTGGGCATACCTCAGACACATGTCG